>NC_056739.1:786294671-786594671 GCF_019279795.1 Protopterus annectens
CCTCTGAGCAGCGGTGCGACTGAATAGAGCTGGAGTTCTTTCAGTCGGGCAGCATAGGACAGATGTTTGAGACCCTTTATCCTTTTGGTGAGGAACTTTTGTGGCCTCTCCAGCTGCTGCAAGTGTCGGGTCAGATACATTCCGAATGGGGCATTGTACTCAATCATTGGTCTGATGAGTGATGAGTATAGGGAGACTATGACCTCCCTTGATCTAGATGAGAATCCCTTCATGATAAGGTGGGCAATGTAGAAGGTCTTCCTAACTACTTTAGCTACATGGGTGTCGAATGACAGACTACTATCAACCTGGGTCCCCAGGTCCCTGATAACTTCTTCTATGCTCAGTGGATTGCCACCTATTTCAAAATGGATTCAACCAAATCTAATTGTAACACTTTGTGGCACATTGATCTTGGACTTACTATCTATCTATCTATATATATATATATATATATATATATATATATACCCATGAGCATTTTGTGGCACATTGATGATAGATTTTATATTACTTCATGGCACAGTGATGTTGGATTTACTGTATATATACAACAATGATCCTGGACTTACTACTTATATACGTCTCCATGATCATTTTGTGGCACACTGAACTTAGATTTTATATACATTCATATACACACACACACACACACACACACACACACACACACACACACACACACACACACACGCGCACACACACACACACACACACACACACACACACACACACACACACACACACACACACACACACACACATCCCCATGATCACTTCATGGCACAGTGATCTACTGTGTATACCTTCCCAATTTTACATATTCAGGGCTCACTTTTTTGGGACTTGCACTTACAAGTCTAAGAAAATAAAACTGTCAGCTGTAAGGGAGGTTGTTTTGATTAACCGTTTGTTTTTAATGGAAAGACAGTACCTTTTGTACATAATTCATTTTGTGGCAATAGTGGAGACTAGGAGAGGTGCTTGTGCTGTAACACGTAGCAAGTAAGCCTTTTGTATAGTGCTACAGTGGTGTTCCAAATGTGACGACTGGTAAGTAAATGTCCAGATACTGTTAATTACTGTTTGAAAGATATGAGTGTTATATGCGGAACTAAGCACTACTACAGACAGAGCGTATTGCAGTTGAGCAGTTGAAAAATTAGTTTATTAATAGCTAGGGCCTTTCTTGTTTGAGGAATGAAGTGGTTGACAATCACTTTTGATGCCCTGAGTTGGGCATTGACTTTGTCTATTATTGTCTTTGTATGAGTTCTCAAATTAAAGGCTGGACCCAAGATGAGGCCCAAAAGTCATCCAGAGAAGCCTTCATTCAGGTAGTCATCAGGAATGTTGTGCTCTAGCTAGCAATTGGAATATTTGTCTGAAACCCTAACAATGCTTCTGGGTGGGGGATGGGCTACCTGCATCACCACAGAGACTCGCAGTGTCCTCCCCATGTGAGTGCCTGCTCTCATTCTTCAGGGGATGGCTGCTAGGACAAATGCCCACCCTGAAATCTCCTTATCTGAATATATTCCAGCATGATTGTGGTTAACTGTAGTCTACTTGTAAACTTGTTTGTGGTGCCAAATAACACTAAGTTTGTTTTTGTTTGTATTTAATGAAAGTTAATTAATTATTAAGTATTTTGGGAATTACTTTCAAATAACTGCTAAGGAGGGTTTGTTTCAGTGTATTATTATATTGTGTGAAGAGAGTTTGATATTTGAATGGTTGATAGCAGTGTTAATTACATTTATATAAAATGAGAATATAAGTCAGCATACAGAGAATGTGCCTCCTATTTGAGAGATTTTGGGCAGCTTGAATCAACAAAAGTTTTTGTTAAGGGTAGTTGGTGAACCAATGGAGAGTACTACTGCTAAAGCCTAGTCTTTTAAGTTTCTTTGAAAAGATTTTCTGGTTTACACTTTTGAAAGTTCAGGTCAGGTCAATAAATATGCAGCTTGTAAGGCAACCTTTCTCTGTAGATGAGACAGTTTCATCACTTACTGTGTAAATTGCTTTCAGAGTACTGTGTTCTGACCTAAATCCACATTATACATATCTTAGGAGGCTACATTTATTAAAGTACTTTTACAATTGACAATATATGACTGTTTCAAGGGCTTTGGTAACTGGCCATATGTCTCAGCTGTCCAGATTTTTGCAGAATGTCCAGATTTTTGACTCATATTTTTGGTCTGTTCCACACAAAAATAAATTGTAGTTTTCTTGCCAATCATCGAGGACTGAAGTCAATAAATAATGCTAAATATTTGAGTTTCAGACTTCATATCCTTCAGAAAATGCATGCTAACTTTTTAAGTTTATAAGAGCAATATTTAAAATCTGTTCCTATTTTTGAGCCTTTGTCCCCCCATATTATATTTGGCTTTGTCCAGATTTCTAGAGCTAACAGCTTGAAAGATATTTAACTGGGCAGAGAAATCATATGATTTTATGGTCTTCTGGGCAACTAGGTGAGGGTTTTTTGAGGATGGGCATTAAAAGAAAATGCTTAAATTAAGGATATGATTCCTGTTGTAAGGGAAAAGTTGATCATGAATTAGAGTTTGCTATTAAAGGTGCTGCTAGTTTAAGAAAATGAAGGTGTATGCTATTCTGGTTAAGACTTTTGTTTTCTAGCTTTTCTGGTAGTTATCTCTCTTGCGTATAAGTTAGGTTGAGGAGACCATGAGAAGGGTTGGGAGTCTGAATATTGTGATAGGGGTCAGTGTGCTTGAATTAGTAGTATTAGTAATGGTTACTGATCAAAGGGAGATTTGAGTTTTCAATTTATGGATCTAATTTCACTTCACACCTTCAGAGGACTGCTTTTGGAACTTTTACCATCAATGTCAACAATGTCGTTAATGATTTGTTAGAGGTGTTTTTGGTTGTGAGATCATGTTCGGTTGTTTAGTTTTCAAGATGGAAGATTTGGCTTCTTTAATGACTAATTTACATGGTTTTCTATGGCTTTGTGTTTCTTATTCTTAGAAAGGTTCTCGGAAAGGCTATAATCTATGGACATGGTGGGAAGTGTTTGTCTTAACACAGTATGAGTGAGGAAGTTGAATGAGTCCAGAGCTAGAGACAGATCTGAGGTTTGATATATAAACCACCACTCTAAGGACGGTAGTTCTTCTAGTATCTGTCTGTTTGAACTCAACAATATTCTGCCTGTGATAACTGCTGGATGTAGTTTAGGTCTTTTAAATGAGATGGCCACTAAATGTGTTAGGTAAGCAGGACACAAGCGGATATTTGTATGGACTGTTGGTTATAAACAGGTTGAGTAGAGCACATTTACTGTTGGTGTAGTTGGGTCTAGTGAGGGTGTTAACCAATTAAGTTAGACTGTACTTGTAAAGGAAGAAGAGAACCTGCACGGTTTCAGGTCCTGGCAGGTCGGTGTTGATGTTATTAACTAAGTTAGACTGTACTTGTAAAGGAAGAGGAGATCCTGCAGGGTGTCAGGTCCTGGCAGGTCTGTGTTGATGTTACTAACTAAGTTAGACTGTACTTGTAAAGGAAGAAGAGAACCTGCACGGTTTCAGGTCCTGGCAGGTCTGTGTTGATGTTACTAACTAAGTTAGACTGTACTTGTAAAGGAAGAAGAGAACCTGCACGTTTCAGGTCCTGGCAGGTCGGTGTTGATGTTACTAACTAAGTTAGACTGTACTTGTAAAGGAAGAGGAGAACCTGCATGGTTTCAGGTCCTGGCAGGTCGGTGTTGATGTTACCAACTAAGTTAGACTGTACTTGTAAAGGAAGAGGAGAACCTGCACGGTTTCAGGTCCTGGCAGGTCGGTGTTGATGTTACTAACTAAGTTAGACTGTACTTGTAAAGGAAGAGGAGAACCTGCACGGTTTCAGGTCCTGGCAGGTCTGTGTTGATGTTACTAACTAAGTTAGACTGTACTTGTAAAGGAAGAAGAGAACCTGCACGTTTCAGGTCCTGGCAGGTCGGTGTTGATGTTACTTATTATTACAAGGCTGTTACTTGGAGCTTGCTGCAGAAATTCCTTGTTGATGGCTTTAAACGGATTAAGTGCAGATGATGGAGGGATAAAGACAGCAGCTTTTAATACCTTGGTAATAAAGTTAGTAGTCAGTTAGGTTTCTTTTTTGTTAACAAGAGATGTTTACAAACAATTAGTTTTATGGATATCTCTGGATTTGTTTTGACTAGGAACGTAGCTCCTCCTTTTTTTACCCATAATGTTATAATGGAATACAAGATAATATGCAAGTACAAGTGCTGAGGGGCAGATGTTGTCACGCTTTGACTTTTTTTCCAGACACCCCTAGAATATGTGACTTATATGCTATTAGTTAGAAACTGAGGGTGTCTATGAAATCCTTAATGTGTTGTGTATTCGTGTGACAAAGGAAGATTACCTGGTGACTGCTTAGTGTTGTCTGGTGAATTCTGGGGGAAGACACAAAAAGTCATCTTGGACTACAGAAAGATGCTTTGAAGAAATGCCTGCAATTTAGCTACTTTTTGGCTGCAGCTGTATTACTCCTTATGATACTGTAAAACAACGTCTGAGATACACACACAAATGAGGGCCATTCAAGAAATAAAAGAAGCAGTCCTGTTACAGAAAATATATAAGATGACAGTAATTGACACTAATCCCATTATATGTCAATGGCACAGATGCAGCTATAACATTTTTCTTTTTTCAGACTATCCATATGAAATACTTCTACTTTGTTCTACATATTTACTGCCCTTTTTTCTGTGCAAGCGATTACTTGTCTGAATGTATAATCACATCTGCTTTTTAAAGCAGAGTTTGTATTTATTCATTCACAAAATCTTATGACTGATATCTTATTTTATTAGTCAAGGGTATCCTTACAATATGGGGGTGACTATTGCTAGGCACCCTTTCAAAAAGAGACATTGTTGGTCATCAGCTATAAGTATTTAATGTTGGTTGTCTCATTGGGTGAGTGATCAGTACCTGAGGTCTTTGTATTAGATTAGTAGTCTAACTAATGGTAGTGTACCATGATTACAATTAAGGGGTACTGTCACTTAAGAGGCATCAGTGTCCCCTCTTGGTAAATCTTCTGAGAGTGCATGTCTGAAAACAAATCTTGTTAAGTTTGAGTAAGACTGCAGTAGAGAGCAACAGAATCATACTAAGTAGTGGGTGAAATCCTGTGGAGTCAGTAGTTATAACCCTGTTCTGCATCTGCAGAGGGAGGTTTATTTGGGTGTGATAGGTGTCTGTCATAACCAAGGACAGCACTGTGCATTTTTCCATAAGCTCTTTAAGGACAGCACCATTTGCATATATATTCTGGTATTTTTCCAGAAGGCAGGGTAGCTAACTTGGCTAGATTTATGTTGTGATGATTCCAAGGAGGATGGAGGGATTCTCTTTTTTTCCCTGGAGACACATATGGGATCAGGGCCTGTAAGTGTTGCTGAAGAAAGGATATTTGCTAATGTGATTCTGCATAAATTAATTGTCATAGCTTGATTGTTCCTCATGTTTCACCTCTCAAGGATTTTCACAGTAGTTTTGATCTGTTCCTAATGAATAACCTACCATCTTCAGTTAAGTAATTTCCACAACTTCAGGTACCGGAATCATTTCATCATTCGACTTAACAAAAAAATTCTGTGCAAATATGCGGATCTTTCATTAGGAACTGGATGTCTGGAATCAACTGCATTACAAATGTTAGCAGAGTTTTAGTAGATGTGACCAAATCAAGAAATTTTAGTACCTTTAAATTGATTTTAAGTTAGTAAACTATCTAAGAATTTTATTTATAATTGTAAATGGGGGAGAGAAAACTGATCAATGTGGACCATTTTACAGGTTCAACTCAGAGATACAAAATAAATGAACATACCTCTCAACCTGGAAACATCAAAGATCTGGACAAAGGCCTATGAAAACTAGGTACAACTGTCCAAAAATCGGGACACTGATTAACATAAAATTTGCATAAACACCCATGTAACTCCACCCGCTCTGATGGAATTGTGGGATACCAACATGAAGATTGAAGTCACTAAATAATAATAAATAACGGCAGACATTTGACTTTCAGACTTCATATCCCCAGAAAATACATAACAAATGCAAACCTGTTATTCTATCTGAGTTTACAGGAACAATATTTAAAATCCGTCCCAGTTTTTGAGCCTTTGTCCCACCATTACTGTTGGCTTTGTCCACATTTCTTGCTCTGATAGAATGAGAGCTGTGGTTTTCAGTAAACTTTTTAAAACCCTGCTGCACTAGTCTTGTCTGCAAGTGTTGCAATAGGAACATTACACGGAACCATAGCTGCAGTTCTTATGCAATGCCGATCGATTGCTGCTTTTGAACTGGCAAAAGCATTTTATAGAATCACCTACATATTCTAAGTGAGACATGAATTGCAACAAAGTGATAAAGACCCTAGGTGGCTGATACCTTACAAAACAAACAGGGTAGCCCAATTTACAGCAAAGGGGACAAACAAAAAGTTTGAGGGGTACATTAATAAATCCTTTTTGCAAGACCTGTGTTATATAACAACCACAGCAGAGCTAGAAACATGTTACTCTCATCTTTAAGAGAATATAACATTTTAGTGAGATAAATAATACTAAAACAATGCAAGATGGTAGTATACTGTTTTTCCTCAAAAGCTTATACAAAAGAAAAAAATGTGAATGGGAAATAACTTGGTGGTGCAAATTATGTGTCAGTGAAAACAAACCGCAGACCTTTTTTTTCTGTGAAGATAATTTCCCATGTTACTGTGAGGTAAAACATAAAAACAAGCACTTTAGTCACTCTGCATGCTCCAACAACCAACTAAAAGTGCTACCACAGTTCAGGCCACATCTTCTCTTGACTTGAAATGCCTCTCATAGCTTGGGTCACAGGGGGGCACCAAAATCCAGGAAAAGACCCACAGCAGTGGATTGTTCTGCACACTGCAGGTAGCGCACCTCCATAAAACTAAATCGACAAGTGACACTTGGAGATTTACTCACCGCCCAGCTACCTTCTGGCATTGCAACGGAAGATGGCAGTGACCCTACAGAAGATACCTATCACTGGTGTGATGACCCTGCAAGCCCTCAAGGAACAACCTTGCATGCCTGAGTTTGCTGTTCAATGCATGGAAGTGATTTAATGAAGCCACCAACGCCGTTGCCATGACAGCTACCCATCAAGCTTCAGCTACACCCGCACTGTTCTGCGAGATAAATGTGAAGTAAAGCAGTCCTACATTAAACTGGTCAGTTTTTTAGTAATTTATTTATTAAACATTTTTGAACAGGGTAGTGTACCAAGGGTACTTCTCTATTATTCCACAAATAGTAAAGTGCTGTTTTGGACCCTCTGCTACGATCTTTATTAAATGCACACAGGTTGGGAAGTATGTCCTACAGCCTTTATGGGGTAAAAAATGATTAAAGGAAAAAAGGAAAAATAAGGGGGAAACCTTTTCATGTCACCATGACAACGCTGGCTCCTAACACACTGCTGCAACCAGGCTTGCAGTCTCTATATAAATTAATATATTTTTTCTGAATATATATATCTTACAAACATCATGGATCACTGAAACCAGAATATTTCTACAACTGTCCTAGACTCCTAGAATTTCACAGACTCTCCAGATTTTTCCTCACATTTTGGTCTGTTCTTCATAAAATGATTGATTATCTCTCTCTCTCACATCATTGATGACTGATATCACTAAAGAATTACAGACATTTGAGTTTTGGACTATATATATATATATATATATATATATATATATATATATATATATTTTTTTTTTTTAGGGAAATGCATGGTAACCCAAAATATGTTATTCTATCAAATTTCTAAGTTTATACTAGCAGTATTTTAAACTCTATCCATAATTCATAATTGTGGGCCTTTGCCACAGCCTTCCCCAACATTATTTTAGCTTTGTCTAGTGATTGAATGGAGCATATATTTACCTGTAGTAACGTGTAAATACATAAATGAATAATTAAATTAAACAGCTTGTGTAATGCATAACCAGGAGAAACACTTCACTAGAACAAATAGTGAGTACAGGCTGAAATTGGTAATAAAAAATAAGAAAATAAGATGAAAGTGATATGTATTTGTTTTAGTAAAGTGTTTCTCTTGCGTTTGCACTATACAAACTTTTTTTTGTCTAATCTGTACTGCACTGAATTGGACAGTTATCTAAGTCTGCAAAGTGAATGTGAGGGATACAAGCTTTAATCTGTAGAAAATATATGCAACTATGGCTCCCGCTCTCTGGTTAATGGAAAACATATAATATTAAATTTAAAAGATATTAATTATAACGTATTGTCAGATTAAAATGCAGGCTATGAAATAATAAAGTGTGATGTCCAGTTTGGATCTGAGTGGAATGCAAAACAAAAGGTTAGTTCAGTCTAGCCTGAAACAAAACTTCTAAAGAAAACTGGATTTGCAGAACATTTAAAAGTAAACACTGTGGGTGGGCATAGAAGTGACGTGTTTAAAAGTAGGTGTTACTACAAATAGTTAGAAGTCAGTGTGAATTTTCAATGCTGGGATTGTCCCTTTAAAGTATTAAATAGAAAAAAAAACAGTGCGACAACTACAGAGTGCAACAGCTAAGACAAGACATAAAAACTTAAAGCTTGATTAACTTTAAAAGCTTTGAATATGGGTATTCATCTGCAATGTACATTCATAGCAATTCATGTTATTTGCATCTTGCACATAACACACACAAAAAAAATCATGAATTCAAGGGGCCACTCGAGAATTCGTGGCACCCCATTATTTTAGTCTCAAAACCAGGAAATTCTGAGGAATTTGGTACGGTTGAGAGGTATGCAAATGAAACAGGATATGACAACAACCAGGAAAACTGTACAACAAAAACATGTTTAAGATTACAATTTATGAGCTTTAAAAAGCTGACAATGCAAACAGACCCAGTCCTCACCCAAAAATAAAAAAGTAGCTATTAAAATAGGTCATAAACTTATCACAAATTAGAGGCTATTATCTGATTACTATTAATAAAAGTTGGTGTGACGATGCATGTATCTGTTGTTATGTAATGATTATAAAAATGTGGAAAGGACTAAAGCCATCTGAACACCTGTCTGACCATTTGTTTCTTCCATGAAAGGGAAACAAAAGCATATATGTGACAAAACAGGCCATGTCCACTGGCCTACCTTCTGTTTAGACAGATACAACAAAGCATTCCGGAAGGAGAGCTTTTTCTTCTTTCGAAACGTTTAGCTTAAGGTGTGTACAATGCTGCAACACAGTACACTTGCCAAATACTAAAAGCTAGATGACTATTCCGTAACAAGATCAGGCTTTGGGATGAATATTTTTCAGGAGGTCTTGCCTTAGCTGGCCACCACTTCTCCTATTTGGAATGTTATCTAGATGCTATATTCCTCAGATATGAGCACATCATTTCAGGAGAGGGATTACCACAGAGTGTACTCAGTGCTCTGATGGCTTACTGCACTAGTATGTGTGACAGGGATTTTCACATTCAAGGTGCACTATTCCCTTCTAAATTAAACATATTATTTTTATTTTTATTTATTTAATGTTTGTTGAATGGGAAACTCCGACTGGGCGCATGCCCTTTTTCAGCTGAGGCCTGTGGGGGAAAGTCCCAAACAGAATAAAGATTGGTACAAGTAACAAATTATACAATACATAAGCTCATACAGTAGTGGTACATACAAGGATAGCAAGATATAAATAGAGATATTCAAGAATAGACAGAACAGTTGACTATACAAGAGAAGGATTGTGGGAAGTAGTATTTTTCTTTGTTTAGATAGGTATGATTAACTAAGAGAGAAGTCAACTTAGAGAAGAATGTAGTAGAGAAGTTCAGAAAGAAAGAGAAGAAGGATAAGGCACAGAGGAATAGACAAGTGATCTACAAAGAGAGTGTAGGAGGGGAAATAGATGGGAAAGAGAGACTCTTACCAGGTTGAGTGAGTAAAGATCAACACTGAGGTGCAGTGAAGGAAAGCCTATAAAGATGGCAGAAAGGGGGGAAGGAATCAGCCAGGAATAAGGCAGGAGCAGAGTCAAGCATTAGGTGAGATATGAGGAGTAATTTGAAGTGTATGTGATTTGGTGTGGTAAGTATGTTTTGGGGGATTGAGTTCCATGTTCTGGCGATGCAAGTGGAGTAATGAGAATTGCCAGAAAAGTTAGCTTTTGTGACTTGTAAGAGGAGTTTGTCAAAGGTCTAAGTAGTCTTTTATTAGATTGGGGTTGAAGTAGGTTGCTGAGTGCAGGACACCTGTCTAGGAGGTAAAGTATGCCGTGAGCCATAGTGAGTTTGGTGCATGTGAGGGAACTGGGGAGCTTAAGCCAGTTTAGTTGGCGTAAGGCAGTACTGTGATCTATGAGGACAGTTGGTGGTGAATCTGGCAGTTTTGTTGTAGCAGGCATCTCATTTTGCCAGGTCTATTTTTACAGGGTGTTGAGTATGGGTAAGGCATAAAGAAGAGTAGAGATTAGGTGTGTTCAAGAAATAGATTGTCTTGTGGAGTCAGTGAAGAAGGGTTTGACTCTGTAGACAGAGCCTAATTTAATGGGAACTTTTTTTTTATATAGTTAGGGTAATGTGTTTATCAAATCTCATGTTGTTATCAACTGTAATACCAAGAAGCTTAGTGTGAGAAACGGGTTCTATTTTTGTGTTGTTAGAGGAATGTATCATGAAGGGGAACAGGAGGTCTGATGGTTTGTTGTGTGAGAAAATCATACGTTTAGTTTTATTAGGATTGAAGATTAAGTGATCATTACAGAGCCAAGATTCTACCTCTGTAAAGGATTTCTGTGTTATTTCTTGGAGTTTAGAAAGACAAGGGGCTGCACATACGAGGGGGGAATTGTTAGTGTATTGTATGGTAGTGGCCTGGTGGGTGGCAGTGTGAAGCTTGTTGTTGAAGATGGAAAATAGGAGAGGACCTAGAACAGATCCTTGTGGGATGCCTAATGGAACAGAAGTAGAGAAGAGAGTTCGTGTTGCCATTTTATAGCCTGCTGACAGTCAGATAAGTAATTGTGGAACCGTGTAATGTCAGAGTGGTTAGTTTAAGGGATGAAAGTTCATTGAGGAGTTTCTATTGGGAGACGGTATTGAAAGCTTTGGACATGTCAAGGAAAGTGGAGGAGACTAGATAGCCTTTATTTCTGAAATGGTTGATAGAGTTTCTGAAGCTTAAGAGAGCAGTAGTGGTACTGTGGTTGTGTCTAAAGCAGTGTTGGGAATTAGTTAAAAGGTTGTTGGAAATTTAGTAAGTCATGAGTTGGGAATGGATACATTTCTTTAGAATTTTGGATAGTGTAGATAAGATGGCAGTAGGCCTGTAATTGAATATGTCTGTAGAGGTACAGGCTTTATGTAATGGGGTGATGTAAGAAATTTTCTAAATCTTGAGAATGTACTGTTCTGCTATGGAGAGACTGATTAAGACAGAAATTGGGTAAGAGATTGTGTCAGCAGCTAGTTTGAGATATTCAGAAATGAGACTGTCAGCAGTGAGAGGAGTAGGCCTAAGTATATTAAGTAGTTTTTTATGGTGTTGGCTTTTACAGTTTTGAGGGAAAAATTGTGGGAAGTATTGTCAGGATCTGTGGGATTGGTTAGAGGAGTACTGTTGTTGGTTTGGGTTAGGGTTAGTATAGAGTTTGTAAAGTAGGTATTAAATTGTGTGGCTATACTGTCTGAAAAATTTGTATGGTTAGGTGTTGGGGCTTTGGGTTGACCTTTTTTTAACAGCTGATTTATAGAAGCCCAGAATTTTTTGTGATTGTTTTTGTATTTTTGTTGGGTTGTAATGTAGTAGGATTTTTTTTATTGTTTTTGACCTGTTTCTTGGCTTTGTTTCTTAGATGACTATATGAATTGAGGGAGGTTTGGGTTTTGTTGGACTGCTATTGAGTCCAGGCTTTGTCTTTGGTTTTGAGTAATAGTTTAGTTTCTTTTGTCAACCAGGGAGCATATTTTGTCTTGATTCTAATAGTTCTAGGAGGTGCTACGCTATTTAGGATGTCTAGAAATATGTTATTGAAGTATGATATGGCAGCGTCCGGTGGGACTGATAATAGTAGGGAACAGTCACATTCTTGTAATATAGATAAGAATGTTTGGGGTGAGAAGTGGTTTTGTTGTGTGCCTGTCTGAATGTAGTGTTTTTTGTGATGTGTTGGCATTGCCTAATCATGTAGGCAGGTAGGTGGTCACTGATACCATCTGGGAGGCAACCCGAGTGGTGGGTGTGTGACGGTTTGTTATTTATTATCCAGCTTAGTATTAAATTTCTATTAGTTGTTTTGTCAACTCTAGTTGTTGATTTGTATAAGTTGGGAGAATCCAAACAGGTGTATGAAATTTGATGGGTTGTCACTGGAACAAGAAATCCAGTCTGTGTTAAAGTCACCCATAACTATGGTTTCTTGAGAGAATATTAGGGATGTCCAGTGGAGGCCATCCTCAATTATGGCAGGATTGGTTCCAGGTGGGATGTAGATAGCTATTATAATTATAGATTTTGTGGAGTTTATTACAAGTTTGGTAAATAGCAGTTCTGCTTTATTGAATTTTGGAGGGTTGCATTCAAGGAGTTGAAGGTTGAGAGTATTTTTATAGGTGATAGCTATGCCTGCATCCCATTTGTTTAGTCTATCCATTCTGTGGATGTTATAGCCTTGGGTTAGTATTTCATTGTCCCTTATGTTGGGTTTCAGCCAGGTTTCAGTCAGAACTTCTATGTCAGCAGCATAGAGTGAGATAGTTGCGTGAAATTCATGTATTTTGACAGACTCCTGAGGTTCATGTTTAGAAGAAAGAGGTTTGATTTATTGGGGGTAGTATTTGAATGGAGAAGTGTGTTTGGTTCCATTTGATTACTCTTGGGACATGGGTTAGGGTAGATGTCTCTGCTAAGTTTGAGGTTAGTGTTTAAATGAATAACGAGGTTAGGATGTTTGAGAGTAAGTTTGGTACATTTACGAAGAAGTTGAAGTGAGGTATGTTCATGAGTTTATCTATATGTGTGAAGTGCTAGATTGGTGATGGTGAAGAAGATAGGTATTATAACACAGTGTGTGAGTTTGATATGGTGTGGTGAAGGGTTTGAAAGTGTAGGGGAGGGGGGAGGGGAAGGAGTTGGTGTTGATAGGAAGTTAGAGTAGAGGCTAAGAAAAGAAGAGATAGCAGAGGAGGAGTGTGGTAGAGTAGCATGATGAAGTGGGGAGAAGCCAATAGAAGGATATTAGGGGAGAAGGATAATTGGAGAGAAGGAGTCTTGGTTGGACAAAAGTGAAGTATCAAATAGTGGGAAAAGATTTAAGATGAGGTAAAGGGAGTATAATTGGAGGTAGACAGGCTTATAAATCTGAGGTATACACAAGCTAATCATTCAGTGGGATTTTCTATCTTCTTCTTCTGGAAGAGAAACACTTAGCTGTTCTCATGTCCAACAAGTAATGACCCCTAGTAATGTCTACAGGAAAATTAACCTGGGACTGCATAACTGATGTTAGTCTGGGCCAGCAGATGTGAAATCTGTGGAGCTGAACCAACAACACACATACATACAGCTGGAAAATAATTCTGTGCAGCTTGCAAGCTAAGCAACTCAAAAGGCATAAAGATGAAAAACAGCTACAGGAACAAGGAAATCCAAGTACCCACAGTTCACTAAAACTACAGTACAGCAATTGAAATCCTAAATGACTTATTTTATCTGAACAAAGTTATTTATATAGAGAATCAACAAATTTATTTAACCTAACATCAGCAGAACAGCATGTGGACTTCTGTAAAAGCAAAACAAACTGGAAGCTGTTACCCGAGTTAAGAAAGAATGTTATCCATCTTGTCTTAAAAACAAACTGCTTCACTGTCACGTCCAAAATAAACGAGCAGTCACATTTCTTCTGCACTGGGGATAGATGCTGTAGCACAGACGACTGTGCAATATTGTAAGGTACCTTATAAGCCATTTCTCTCAGAAATGAGTGTACATTTTAACAAGAAAAAGTGGGTAGCTCCTGCAAAACTGTCCCTCAGATTAAATGCTATGATCTCAAACTGCTGTCTTAATTTACAGCACAAACATACACATAGAGCTGTTTGCATAAATCCAGCTAGATGGTTTATATTCATAACTTCTGAGGCAGAAGGCATGCATTGTGATTACTTCCATAGCTTATGAACCTCATATGTGTTCTGTGCCATTAAATAAGTATTTCATACATGTTTTTGTGGCAATCAAAGGACATTTAGAAGTAGCCTGAGACTTCCTGGATGGTCACTCAGTGGCTAGCTGTTGAAACTGTGAGGGGACAATAAAGCAGATTCCAAGTACTGTAGAACTTGGAAGTGTGACAGACTGGGATTTACTCTAAATACAAAATCTGATTATCTTGGAGTATTCCTCTTTTCCTAGGTACAGTGATCTTAGCAGTAATATAAGGCCCTTGCCAAACCTTTACAAAAGTATTATAGCAAGTTTCAAAATTCACTGTTTCTGTTTGTATTTAAGTTTATTTTTGAAGTGTTTGGCTTTGCACTAACAGATCTCACATTTCTGATAAGGAGCCTAGTAAAGGGCATAAAAAGAAAAATTAGAACTAAGAGTTTGTTACACAAACTGCAAGGCTATATTGCTGTTTTCCTATCTCAGGAATAAAAAGGAAGATGAACTGTGAGCACAAACCATTAATTCTAAAATTCAGCCTCAGATTATCCCAAATGCCCTATCCATGTTATTATGACGTTCCTAATACACCAAAGCTACTGTGATGTAGTGTTAAAGTCTCATTAAAGTAGGTTAGAAAAAGTGCAATTCTAGCTCTGATGGACATTGTCTGCAAGCTTAGAACTCTGGGAATCTGTAACCACTGGGTATTAAGGATGTCCCCAGTTACTGCACAAACCTGTCAGCCAAGACAGATAGACTCCACAGTGTAGAAAAGCTACAATAAAATGTTTAAATGATAAAATCATATAGTTTTAAAATTTAAAATTCTTTCAAGGATTACATGTTATATTATAAAACCTGTCTCACTGAATGAGAGCAGCCTGACTTTACTGTTTAACATATTTGTCAACACTACCAAGTGTCTCTGTTTTGGAGGTTGTTCTTCTTTTGGCTTCTCCCGGTTAAGGGTCGCCACAGCGGAACTCTGGTCTGCCAATGATTGGCAGTAGATTTTTACGGTGCCGAGGTGCCAGCTCGACGCCCAATCTTCAACGAAGGCACGCCCATTTACACATGTCTTTCGAACGCCACTCAACCGTGGGGAGGACATGCAGACTCCACACAGAAGCAGCTCCAGCCGAGAATCGAACGGGAGAACCTCTTGCTGTGAGGTGACAATGCTACTGCTCTGTTTTGGAGGAACATACCTATTTTTAGGACTGACTGCATGCCTGCACATAATGTATCTATTTTTGGGGGTGTATTCCTATTTTTAGGCTTGATTTACCCTTTCACACAATTGTCAGAATCCCTCTCATTACACGCCATTTTTGAAGTTGTCTAGTACACAGAAAACCACATTACATAACCAACATACTAGTGGCAACAATAATTTAAAGAAAGAGGACACACATCTTACATCACCCTTTTTCAGAAGCAAAAATAAATGACCTTGTGGGATAGAATTTTGCAATACAGTTCATTTACACTGGCTCTTGATAATTTGTTTATATTTTTCCACCATTTTGGTCACTCTCTGTTTTTTTTAGCATGTGTTTTTGAGTAGTGTTAAAAACAAAAAACTCCAGCAGCTGGAAATGCTGAGCAGATCTATAGTAGTTTATTCAAAAACGATAAAACCACAAAGCTTTCAGGCTAATGCCTTCCTTCAGTATGTAAGTAACAGCTAGTATAATCACATCTCTATTAAAACAGATTCAAACTAAAACCACGTGACAAAGCCCCAATCAAAAACAGAATCAATTAAATATTTAAATATGATACAAATAAGGAAATCGGCATCTAAAAGTACCATAAAAACATTTCACATAACCTAAAAATTAACAGCACAGTGGTGTAGTGGTCACCATTGTTGCCTCACAGTAAGAGGCTCTCCAGTTCAATTCCCGGCTTTAACAAATATTAAATAAAAAATGTTTTATTTATTTAACATTTGTTTACCGGGAAAGTCCGATTTGGAACGAAGCCAATTTTTAACGGAGGCCCAGGGAGAAATGCCCCAAACGCATGTCTTTGTAACATGGGAGGAAACTGGAGTACCAGGGGAAAACCCACACGAATGCAAGGAGGACATGCAGACTCTGCACTGAAGGCACTCCAGCTGAGAATCGAACCAGAGAACGTCTTGCTATGAGGCGACAATGCTACAGTTGCACCACACATTAAAAATATTTAAAACACAATATCAGCTTAGATACATTTGTTTTCTCCTTACAATTGGTTTAAGGCTATCATATTTAATTAATTGATTCTATTTTTGATTGGGGCTGTGTCACATGGTTTTAGTTTGAATCTGTTTTAATAGACATGTGACTATACTAGTTGTTACTTACCCACTGAATAAGGGCATTGGCCTGAAAGCTTTGTGGTTTTATTGTGTTTTGAATAAACTACCATAGAAATACTCAGCAGCTGGAGTTTTTTCCTTGATTTTGGATTTCCTACTTCTCCAGTAGTGCTTTAGCTCAGTTGTCGGTCCTGTTTGTTGCTATTTCTGAGTAGCATCCCACATTCCTATTGGAAGCAGGAAGTGTTATGTGATACATGGTATTTAGTTTTTTGTTAATTAGATGCCCACATTTGTTGCTAGATGCAACTAATTTTTAAGAAACTTTGTAAGCCATTTTCAGTGATTGCAGGTTTAGAGGTATGTTTATGAGCGACATTCACAAAGCAACAATCAACTCTGTGCCAGTACAACATGCTGATTCAACTCTTAATGTCTTCAGCATATGCCTTAGATAACCTGTAAAGAATCTCACAGGAAACTTTCAATAAATGGTTAAATGATTTACATCTTCAAATAAACTCTAAAATAAACAAATTGATACACTTTACTTATACCAGCACCCATAGTTCATTAACAACAATCTCAGTTTAATTACTAGATAACACTAAAATATAACGTTACCATCACTTCACACGTGGTAGCTAAAACTAACAAAAAACTGGATATATTGTGCAAGGCCAAATTCTACCTTACAGTTCACACTTCAGTTTTAACTGCCCAAACATTTCTACTTCCAGACCAATCATATAACTCTTGTGCATTTACTAATATCCTCAAAACAGTGCTGAAAATATTGGAACCTACCTACAATAAAAGAGCTAAGTTTGCATTTAATACACCCTCTTACATTCATCAGTGTACAGCTTTGGCCAAACTAGGATTACTTGAGGTACATAATTCTTAGGCAGTAAATCTGTTAAAGATGATACACAACATCCTATATAAATCCTTTAAATGTTCAGCCAGTACAAACTTTGTGAGTTATACTCCCTCTAGGCCACTGTGGTCTCAAAGTCAAAATGAATTAATCATCCAGACATCCCATAAAACCATTTTATCAATTCCTTATACTCCAGAAGTAGCCAAACTTTGGAAGTTTGTCCTCACTGATTGAAGTTTAGAGGCTAATGCCCAGTTCTTCCTAATTAATTTAAAACATTACTTATAATTAAAATGCTAATGTATCACACCTACTTAAACCTGTTCAACAGCTATATTTTTCTCTCAAACATATGCTTGAACAATCTCACAGAAGTCTAACACATTCGTGTACCCGCATACATATGTTTTTCTTAAAAAAAACAAACAAAAAAAAAAAAATCTTGCTCTCACTTTTCACTTTTCTAACACGTCAGATCGCCTGCTGTTATAGATTTGACTTTCTCTTCTCATTTCAACCATCCATGTATGTCTTCTTCATGTAATTTTCATCCTAAATTTATATTTATTATTGTATTTATTCGTGTTTTTTTTCAGTTGTACTTATTTTATTACTTTACTTGTGTTTTTCTCCCAGGACTTCTACTGAAAAAGGGCTACTAGCCTGGTTGGATTGTCTAGGTTAGCAAATGTGAATAAATGAATGAATGAATAAATAACCTTGCTATAACATACTTAAAGCTAAAAAATTTGGTCACGATACCCAGGGATACAAAACAATAAGACCTACAGAAGTCTTTTTTGTCAGTGTGATGGGACTGCCGGATCTGTCTCATTTCTGCTGTGCACTCTGGGTCATGGAGGGCCCCTTTCTAATGATCTGAAGCCTCACAAAACCTAGTACCAGGGTAATATGACTGGGTTGATTGCTAGCAATGCTGCACTTACTGTAGTAACAGATCATAACAGTATTCACTTACTACAGTAGCAGACCATGACACTATTCTACCAGCCACGAGGAAACAAGACTGATTTCTGATGTTAAAACACTTTCAAATATGACCAGTTTGTGGAACCACTGCACTTAATGCAACCCATGGGAACAATAGAGCAGTGTATGGTGTAGTCATAATAGCTGGCTGACACTTTAAACTGCACTTTATAATACATATGCTATTTTGTTTCTTGCTTGTGTAGCATCATAGCTGTTTTGCCCATGCAAAGCAAGCCTAATGTGGCTGAAATAACCACTAAATAAATATAAACAGAATGATTCTGCTGTGCACAGCTATGGTCAGGTATTGGTCATTTATTAGTCATCCATTTACATGACATTAGCTGACAGTACACTATCCCATAGCCCCCAGCAGCTAGAAACCTAGTTAAATGTCACACTTTGCACAGTGTTCTTTCAGAGACCTGGCATTAGGCTGAAAACTACAAGTGATGTCACATGCAAATACAGCGGGCGGGGCAGATAAATATGAATGAAGGTACTGCATAATTCGACACATGCAAGTAAACACTAAACAAAGTGGATATAAGAACCAAAGACAGCTGAGACAAATGGATACCACAATTATAGCATGGGCAAAATAAGAGTGGCATGGCAGACATGTATACCAAACATACCAGTTACTGCAGGAACAAATAGCTATAATAAATACAGGCAAGACCGATGCATGTTAATAATTACAGCAAGTATAAAATGTACATAAGTTCAGCAAGAATGGTTCGAAGTCAAGAAGTCAGTGACTGAATAGGTAGCTCACTTGCTTTTGATGCTGGAAGTGTAGAAAGACTGTGGGTTCAATTCTCACCCATGTGACTGGATTCATTTTTCCATTTCTGATTCTGTACTGCAGCATTGCAGGGTACAGCACTTATACGTGTGTCATCCTTTGGATGAGATGTTAAACTGAGGCACCATCTGCTTGAGTTGCTGCTGGTAGCTTAAGCGGATGTCAGAGATCCCACTGCTCTTATCAAAAAGGAGGGGGAAATTACCTGCATCCTGGCCAAATTTCTCCTAGTCAGTGTGAATACCACACTGAGAAGATGCCATTGCCCTACTGAGACTAAGCTAATATGCAAAGAATAAATAAATAAATGTGTTCTGTGTGGCATAAACCTGTACCATACCATTCGGCTGTATTTTTGCCAGATCCCTGCTTTGTGCTGTCAGACAGCATTTTGTCTGTCAGGTGTTTAGAATTGAAATGAATACCAGGAGTTATGAATATAGCTTTTCTTGACAAGTTTTGCAAATAAAAAAAAATGATTCATACTGTGAGGGATGGTAAACTATTCAGTGGGCTTTAGCTTATTTAAGAATGCAAACTGGGTATTACTATACAGTACAGGTAATAAGCATAACATGGGCAATCCTTGCACCATGCTTAAAATGCTGAAAAACACCCAATGTGCCATTGGAATAGGTTTTTTTTTGCAAGCTGCATCATCTGACAAACAACTAAAGAACCTATATACATGTACCACAAACAATCTGCAGATATCACATCCTCATAAATTCTGGGAAACAAGTTTTTAACTGTTTTCTACCTGCAATCACTGTGGAGCTTTTCATAGTTCATAATATATCTGTAGAGCTTTATTTGTTTTAAGTGGCAAGGACAGGAATGAAAACATTACTTATTTTACATACAGCATGTAGTTAGGAGTACTATCTCTAGCATAGACTGATGCATGTTATCTTTATTGTTAAATGCACGGTAAATATTCATTGCTTACTTTTAAGACATAACAATATTACTATGGTATAGACTGAGTGTGAGACTGTAGAATACTGCTAGGCATTACAGTGCCATTACACTGAGCTACAGTTAAGATGGTGTCCTACTGTGATGCCCTGACGCCCCTGAGAGCACATTGTTAAAGCAAAAATAACTAATTCTATCTGAACTTATTAAAACTAGATGTTCAAGGTACTGTGTAACTGCATTTTCATCATGCAGTTGTTGTTGTATATTTCAACTTTTCCTGGTTAGGGGTCGCCACAGCGGAACTCCGGTCCGCTAATGACTGGTAGCAGATTTTTATGTACTGAGTTGCTAGCCCTGATGTACAACCTTCAATGAAGGTACGCCCATTCACGCATGTCTCCACATAGAAGACGCTTTAGCTGAGAATCGAACAGGACAACATCTTCCTGTGAGGCGACAATGCTACTGCAGCACCACCACCGCAGTATTCATATTGTCATCATATTATCATGCAGTAATATTCGAATAATGCAAATCAGCCTGTTCCGTGGTAACTTCAGTGGCATTACAGAACATGGGGCAGGGAGGCTTCTCATCAGATGCAGACATGCCTTGTTACAGCAAATTCCCTACATCAACAAATGATATTTCACCAAACTACTGCTACAATTCTACTATGCCAATGACTGAGTTAACATACAGAAGTAAAAGGGGTTTGAGGGTACAGGGAAGCAAAGCTCTCCTCCCGTGAAACTGTATTGTTGTCACATACTGGTAGTGTATTTAAGTATTTTACATGCATTATGTGTTTTCAGTGGACTGTTTTCGATTTGTCTCTTATGACTGCTTAAGTTCTGATTAGATGGGTTTTGTTTATCTTATGTGAATTCACTCTATGCACCCATCATTGGTATGGTAATACAGAAGAGGCACCAGGATTCTGCGGATGGTAAATGGTTGGGTGTGGCACCAAAAAGAAACTTAAGTGAAGAATATTTTCAGTACTGTACATATCTATGGAAGCAGATAGTTTTAATGCCACCAGTCTTTCCCCTCGATGCTTTTACTGCTAGTACCAGGGGAAGGTGGCATAATGGTTAAGATGTTTACCTCAGAGATGCAAGGTACAGGTATTGATTCTGACCTCTGTTTATTGGATAGGCTTGCAATAGTCTGCAAACTGATATCCTAGTAGTATTTATCTATAAACCTATGAACATAATTTCATTCAAAACATATATATTCTATCACTCCTTGTAGTTTTCCAATTACCTTCCATGTAAAATTTTTCCTAAACCCTAGTGTACTAAAATGTGTAGAGATGAAGAGTATTGTGTAATACATTTTCAGGAAAATCCTTAGGGATGTAAAATTTTATAGTGTTTGCTGATAATTCTCCATCTTAAGGCAGCAGATTGTAGTACAGCTGCTTAACCTTGTAAAAGCATACCAGTCTATTTCTGCAAAAAAAAGGAAGAAGAAGAAGAACGGAAAGTCTTTGTTACTGAGTACTGAGGGAGAGTAGCAGTTCACTTGTATGGCATACCATTCTAGCTCTACCTTCTATTATTCTTATATTATTATTATTCTTGTATTCTTCAGTTAATTTGTCATATTAACATATAAGGAATCCTCCTATACAGTTGTCAACAACACACAATGGGTGTGATATTATAAGATCCCAAAGCCAAATGCGACCCTTAGCAAAGGACATCCTCCATGGTGCTGCACTCATTGGAGGTCAAAAAGGCCAACAGTCACTTGTGCAATAGAAACCTGCAGAACACTAGCCCAGGACCCTATGCAAGGATATCCAACATAATGCTGCATATGATGCAGACCTAAAAGGCCAACAGTCACTGGTGCAACAAACACCTAGGGAAGACTAGTAAAGGACCCCACACCAGGACATCCCCCTTTGGCACTGCATCTGATGCAGCCTTGCCAGACCAACAGTCACCTGTGCAACTGAAACTTCCAGAAGACTAGCTTAGGGCTCCATGTCAGGACAACCTCAATGGTGCTGCACATGATGCAGGCTAGAAAGACCAACAGTCATTTGCACAACAGAAACCTGCAGAAGACTATCCGAGGACCTCAAACTAGGCCATTCTTCCAGGATGAAAACAAGCAAAGATGACAGTAACATCAGAAACATATAGGAGAACAATGCATGGCCACATTAGACAGAAATGATTACTATTGTGGGTTCAACTAAGGGAAGCATGTGACACATAAATAGGTGCTATCTGGTAGTGGTAGGAAGTGACTGGAGCACAAGCTTCAAGATCACATCAATGCCATATGGGGAAGGAGAGCCAGACATAAGCCCTCACCTAGGTAACTGTAACCTGAAAGTGAATGACAGAAAGGTGATACAGGATTTGTTTCTTGTATTATGTAGCTGCCTTCAGTAAATATCTCCCACATTCATGTCTCTCATACCTCACCCCTCACCCCTCACCTCTAAATAAGTTATTTCCCACATCCTCAGTCTCTGTGTAAATTACCTTTAAGGTCTCACTGATTTGCGGGAAGAGAATAAATGCATGTCACTTTCTTTTGAGGTAGTATACACAGAGATAAGGAATGTAAGTCTGGAGTCCCACATCAAGGGTGTATGGGGAACAGCTCCTTCTTCTACTCCCCAAATATCTAAAATTCGTGTAGAATGATCCTTGTATGATCTGTCAGCTTGCTTTTTTTTTGTGCTCTGCTCTCCCAATGAAGTCTGAAAGTGGGCCCCTTTGGGTCACTGCATTACCTCAGTCAACAAGCGATAAATAAATAAAAACAAACAAGTCATGCCCGTGGCCTTTCCAGAAGTGCTACTTTTCCATAGAAGAGGCAATACACAGACAGATTCATGATCTCTTTGAAGAAGTGGTGCATATATCAGGGAATTGGTTTCATTGGTGACTGTGGGGTACAATTACATTATAATAAATGATATTTGCTTGACATCAGAAGGAAATAATAATCCTATCTAGTCTGACCTTTAAATAAATTTATTTATTTATCTGTTGTTTGCATGTTTGTTTACTAGGGTAGTGGAATGATCCAGAAAGGCCCCCTTTCAGCCACTAGTTTATGTAAGAAGAAATGTTTACAAAATGTTAAAACTAAAACAGTTTAGAAATGTAGGTAGATCTACAATACATGGTTACAAAGGCATGAACAAAAGATCCTCAGCAATTCAGTGAAATCCTCACTGCTTGTGCTAATTGTCTGATACAGGTTGGTCATTTAGTGAGACTATGAAAAAACGTGATTCATAAACAGGTACTAACCCTCATTACCATGTCTATAAATCAAATACTAATGCTGTGAGACCTGACCACACTACATTTCACATTAGCGACCCAAGCATTGCATTAACAAAGGCAACCCCTACATGCTCACACCCACACACACGCAATCACTCCCAGACATTCCTGTACACGCTCACACTTATTCATCAACAAAGTCCCCATCAAGCAACAGTCAATCACTCTTATGTAAACATTCAGTCATACACTTTCAAGATACAAAAACATCCAAAAATCTTGATTCCTTACTTAACTACTCTCTCCACTCAGTGAAATCACCCAGCCAGCCAGGCACACACACAAACACATGCTAACACGTGCTCCACCTCCATGACTTCACAGAACCTACTGCAAGTGCTCCTGTAGGAGTAAATGGATGACCACCATGTTTTTTACAGTGGTCATTTTTTCCATCCAGAGTAAGATTTTACAATTTGAGAGCCAAAGACATTCCAGGGGAGGGCAATTCTTACTAGGCTAATGAGCATCAGGGACTTTACAAGCCTAGCCATGCAACCCAATGCAGTTTTGTTTCAGAGTTCCTTGGACACCTATATGGTGGGGTCTGTTAGTAAGAAGGTAGCTAAGGGTTATGTGCACGTGGGGTATGTCAGTTGGAGATTAATTTACTTACTGTCAAACTCTGTCCGTCAAAGACATGGAGGCCAACCTGGGGGTGAATTTGCAATTTCCCATCAAGGTTTTGTTTGAACAAGGTCAAAGATGAACTCTGCATGGAATTCCAAGATGCTGCACATTGAAAAACGGCTTAACTCTAACTCTCCCAGTGTGAAAACAGATACTCAACAGAAAAGGCCAATAGACTTTTGTGTTTATGGGTACATTTTAGTATCTGTCTAGTAAGTGTATTGTCTGGATGCCAGGAAAAAAGAAGTACAGAGCACCTGGAAAAAAAATCAGCTATAAAAAGTGAAGAAGAAATACTGACTGGAGAAAGTTCTGCAAAAAGCAATGCAACCTCCAGACATGACTTCCAGTAAAATATATAGGACAACTATACCCAGACCTGGTTAAAATAAACAAAACACTAATGGATTATATCAACACAAACAACAAAAGGTTGGAAAAAATGGCAGAAGCTTTAAACAGATATTCAGATGAGGTAATAAAGCTGCAAAAATCGGAGGTTGAAATGAAGAAAAAGCTGTCTGAATACAGCTCAGGAAGAGATGTTTCAAAAAATAACAGAATTAGTGGACAGAGCACATATGGAAAACCTGAGATTTTCAGCTATATGAGAGAAGCTGGAAGGAACACATTACATTAATTTTATTAAAGCACAAATAAGCAACTGGAATGGTATTCGACAGCAGGAGTTGTGAAAGGGCAAATTGTGTGTATGCCCCAAACCTGGGTATGAGAAAGCAACCTAGACCTTTAAAATAAAGATGCAATCCTACCAGCAGAATGAGTTAATTCTGACAAAGAATATGGCAGAAGGACAAAATACTAAAAGTGGGAGACAGCAGAGTGTGTGTGGAGAATGATTAATCATACTACACCAGGCAGAGGAGTAAATTCATTCCACTATTCAGGGAATGTTGAGATGCAGGTGTGAGATTCAAACTGCTGTACCCAGCTGTCTTCAAAATATTCTTCCCTGGAGGGGAAAAAAATCAGTTTTTGATGAAGTACATACTAAGGAGGAATTACAAATGTTTGTCCAATAAAAAAAGTGAACTCTGAAACCAAAGGAGATTCTGCATCTTGTTCTTCTGTAATAAAGACCACAGAGTGACTGTAACTGTGAAACCTTTTCCACTGTTTCAATGGAAAATGTTGACGAGAAGGAAGGGACCATGAGAACTGACTAGAAGAATCGAGAGTAAGTTGGAAATGAAGCAGAGACAGGATTTGGGAGATGGAGATGAACAGTAATAAAACCTGTAACTTAATGTGGGATTACAATGCAATAATTCTATTTGTGAAATATGACAGAACACGAAAATCTGCAAATATTAACATTTTCAGACTTTGTTGGACTTGTGGGGGGCTCTGAAGTATATGCCTTACTTCATATCATTAATGTCCTCTTTGGGGAGGGGAAGAGAAAGGAAAAAGTTAACTCTAAGTAAAGAAAACATGTTTTCTTAATAGTTCTACTTCTGTGGTGTATGATTTTCTGTGCATCCATAAAGTATTCTCAGTTATTTTTAAGTGAACTGGGGATTGTAAATAGGTGCTGCTGCTCTTTTTCCCCTTTCTTTCTCCTTTCTCTCTTTCTTATTTTTCAATTTTTAAGAAATGTAGGCACTGCAATGTATAAAAAAACCTTGGTTAAAAGAGATTGACAAAAGAAATATTAATGTGCTTTTTCTCATTCTTGCATGGGAAATGACTAGATTAAGGCCCTTAGATTGATTTAGTAACAAGTTTTAAGAGAAAGCAAGTAAATGAAAAAGAATATTGAATATTATGAGGCTTTTTTCTAGCAAATGAATGTATGCTTAGTAGCAGTTCTATACCTAGCCTCATGTCTCCATGGAAACAATCTGATAATGAGAAATTGTCTGTCTGGTTCTCATGTCTCCATAGAGGCAATCTGATAAAGAGAAATTGGTTACATTCTAGTTGAGAGTGATTGGTGATTGCCTGGGGGGGGGGGCAGAGAAAAGAGAAATTGGCTAGGATACTGGGAGATAATGTTCTCTGAAAGCATTCAGGGGTTTTCCAAGCCATTAGAGCTATAAAGATAAGACAAAACCATTTAGCACTTAGTAGAAGCACAGGCTGCACCATGCATCTTAGCATGATAACCTTTCTTTTAGGTTAACTCAAGTCTCTGAGGGCAGCTATCAGTTTTGGTCATTTGTTCCTATTGGGAGGCTAAAACTTCAATATGTGAAGATGTATATAGTTTTGTGTGCTAGTATTAAATTAATAGGTTTTAGGGGGCATTGGGAGTTGTTTTGTTTTTGAGGGCTTTCAATAAAACAAAAAGTTTTGTAAGATGTGACACAGGCTCAAATGGATATGGTAATTAATGGCTATATTAAAGTTCAACCTGCCAAACAGTGCATGCATGTAACACAAAAGCTGGAACTAGACATTTAACAAGAAAGGTGTAATACAAAAAGGTGGGAATAATAACTTTTTAATAGCATGATGCTTTCTGCAATGTCTTTAAATGTCAATGGTCTCACAGATAAATAGAAAAAAAAGAAAGAACAGTGACGTATAATAAAATGTCGAGTGCAAATTGCTGTGTTACAGGAGACACACTTAGAAATAACTGAACATGCGAATTTGATAAAGAAAGGTTTTCAGGATGGTTATTCAGAGGAATATCTGGGACAAAGAAAAAGAGGAATACTTATACTAATTGCAAGAGGAGCTCCAATAGTGATTGAACAGGATAAAAAAGATGATAATGGCAGGCTTGTAGTGGTAAGGGGCTGCTGTCTACGCATGATGATTACACTGGCATGTATTTATATTCCACCTAAAACTGCTATAATGGAACTTAAGAAAATTCTGGGAGAAATAATCAGTTTTCAGCAAGAAATATTACTTATACTTGGGGACTGGAATTTGATTTGCAGCAGTGAAGATGTGTCTGGGGGGCCCATAAGGGAAAGAAGAGTAGATAGCAAAAAATAAGGAATTACCTCAATAATATACACGAGTTTATAAAGATTGCTATTAAGCACCTGTTTTTTGATAATAACACAAAAACTTTTAGTACGACGACACAGACAACAGAAAGTAGAAAGGGCTGTCACCAAGCTTAGGGAGTCTATAACAATAAAGGTAACAACAGATCCTGTAAAGGTACTCGAACTATTTCAGAAAATCAAAAGTCTGTATAAGGGAGAGAAATATGGAAATCAAGAAAAGATACAAATGGAAATGTTTATGGAAGAATTAAATATACTAAGGTTAGAGGGAGATGAGGCTCAATTACTAATTGTTAGGATAGGCGGAAATGAGATAAAATTGTGATGTATAACCAATCTACAGGAAAGTCCCCAAGAACAGATGGTATTCCTGTGGAAGTTTTGAAGCTAGTAGTGAAAAAAAAATGATAAAAATCTGGAAAGTTTTGTTTAACAGTATTTTAAGAGGAGAAGAAGTAACAACATTCTGGAAAAAAAGCAGTGGTAGTTGTAACACCAAAAGAGGGTAAAGATCCATCATATCCAGTTTCTTACAGGCCCATTTCTATACTAAACCATGACTATAAAGTGTTAATGTCTTTAATAGCCAAAAGAATGGCAAAAGTAATGCCAAAATTGACAGATATGGATCAGTGTGGTTTTGTGGAGGGGAGGCAAACATTTGACAACATTAACAGAACATTGATGATCCAGAGGGAAGCAGAATGTAAGAAAATCCCATTGTTGTTGGTGGGTCTTGATGCAGAGAAAGGATTTGACAGAGTAAGCTGGTCTTTATGAGCAGGGCAATGGAAGCACTTGCATTTCCTGAAAAATATAAAAGGTTGATTAGGAGGATATATAAAAGATCGGAGGTGAAAATTAAAGTGTGTGGGGTCCTCTTTGATACTTTCTGCTTGAGCAGAGGAATTAGGCAGGGGTGTCTTCTTTCCACTTTGTTATTTGCATTATACTTTATTGGCAAAGAAAATAATAGACTCAGAAATTCAGGGATATAGTTGTTATGGTAGTCAAGAAATGCTGGATCTGTTTGCAGATGATATTATTTTATACCTGACAAAAAGTACAGTTTTGTACCTACCATAAATGTAGATGTTCGATAGGAATGCATCTGCAGTCCTTACAAATGGGTTGTCCTGTCGTCAGGCAGCCCTTCGGTCGGCCGGATTCCAAAGTCTGGGTCTGGCTTCGGCTGGTGTCGCACTTCACCCGACATCATCGCTGCAGTTTTTCGGGTATAAAGGCATCAGCCGACGCCATTTTCCTCAGTGTTTCTTGCCCCAGATGCCAGGTGCCCTCTTGGATGGCTAAATTTGGATAAATGCCAATGTTTCCAAATAATAGAGAGCAAACACATAAAATAAGCATGTATGTACATATATACAAACAAATACACCATAATAGATCCCCCCCAAGCTAGCTGAAGGATGGCAAATACCCTAGGAGTACCTCAGAGGGCAAGGTGGGTGGGTAATCCTGACTGCAGATGCATTCCTATCGGACATCTACATTTATGGTAGGTACAAAACTGTACTATGTCCTTCAAGGATGCATCTGCAGTCCTTACAAATGGGTAGAATACCATAGCTAAACTAGGGGAGGAGGAAAAGAGTAGAGATTATGGTGTAGTTAGGATCCCTTGCAAAACAGCAGTGGCGAAACCTGCTCGGGATCTAGAGTATAAAGGTAAATTGTAATGCTTGGCAAATGTATGCACGGAGGTCCAAGTAGCAGCCTCTATAATGTCCTTGGTAGCCACTCCTCGTAAGAAAGCTGTGGTAGTGGCTGTAGCCCTTGTGGAGTGAGGCCTGATGTTCTCTGGAGTTTTCTTTCCATGGTAGGAGTAACAAAATCTAATGCAATTTCCTATCCATTTGGAGATTGTCTGTTTTGAAATTGGTTTTCCTTCCTTTCCTGTTGCATATGCTACCAGAAGCTGGTCAGTTTTTCTATTGGACTTGGTCCTGTCCAGGTAGTAGCGTAATTGTCTATGTACATCCAAGGTATGCAAGAGTCTTTCTCCCCTGTTCTGTGGGTTTGGGAAGAATGTAGGTAGGTGGATAGCCTGATTTAAAGACACTCTGGATACCACCTTAGGCATAAATGTAGGATTTGTTCTCATGGACACTCTATCTTGATGGAAGATCAGGAAGGGTTGCACTGCCATTAATGCCTGTAGTTCAGAGACCCTTCTTGCAGAAGTTATTGCCAGCAGGAAAGCAGTCTTCCAGGATAAGTATTGTAATTCTGCTGTTGCTGCTGGTTCAAAAGGGGGAAGTGTCAACTTTTCTAGCACAAAGTTCAAGTCCCATGCTGGCAATGGTGGTTTTCTGGGAGGTTTTACATTTTTAATTCCTCTCAGAAACTGTCTGAGCAGAGGATGAGAGAAGACAGGAGGATCCAAGCTGTATTCTGCTGAAATAGCTGATGCATGTATCTTGATGGAAGAATAGGACAGGCCTGTATGGAACAGCTCTGCCAAGTACTCCAGGATGTTGGCTATGTTTACCAGTGTCACATCTTTTCCCTTTGCAGTACTCCAAATGAGATATCTTTTCCATTTTGCTGCATAATTCTTTCTTGTTGAGGGTCTACGAGCCTCCAGGATTATGTCTTTAACCCTTTGGGATAAATTTGGGTTAATTGCTGTTATGTAATGTTCCAGGCAGTTAGCTGCAGAGTTTTTAGGTTTGGATGCAGAATGTTGTAGTTGTTCTGTGTCAGCAGTAATGGGATCAGGGGCAGTTTCCATATTTGTTCCCGGGACATGCTCCTCAGCAGTGGGTACCAATGTTGTCTTGGCCAGTCTGGAGCTATCAGAATGATCCTCGGACGTTCCTCTTTGATCTTCAGAAGCACCTTGTGCATCAAAGGAAGTGGTGGGAACGCGTATGCTGTCAGGTTTTTCCAACTGAAAGATAGGGAGTCCACCTTCCAAGCAAGTGGGTGGTACGTCCTTGTGCAGAATTTCTTTAGCTGGTGATTGAGTGGGGATGCAAATAAGTCTATTTGTGGTAATCCCCATTCTCTTGTGATGGCTTTGAAGATGTCCGGATGCAGCATCCATTAGTGGGCATCTGTGGTAGTTCTGCTTAATATGTCTGCTAGAATGTTTTCTTTTCCCGGTACAAAAATTGCTTGTAACTGAATGTTGTAGCTCAGAGCCACATCCCATAGGTCCAGTGCCAGCCGGCATAGAGGATATGAATGTGTGCCTCCCTGTTTGTTGATGTACCACATAACTGTGGTGTTGTCTGTCCTTATCATCAACTGACCTTCTTGGAGAAATGGTCTGAATGACTGGATTGCCAATTTTACTGCCAGCATTTCCTTTAGATTTATGTGCAGGCAGCTGGTCTTGAGTCCATAAGCCTTGTATGCACTTGCCCAGCATGTGTGCCCCCAACCGAGGTCTGAGGCATCTGTCGTGATGGTTTGGCTTGGTTGACTGTTGCAGAAGGGCAATCCTGTGTTTGATTGACAGGCCTGAGCCCACCATAGGAACTCTTGCTTCAGGCATGGGATTATTGGAATTTTGGTTTCTAGGCTGTGCTTGTGTTGGGACCACAAATTCTTTAGGTACCACTGTAGCTTTCTCATATGCAGTCTGGCATGAGGGACCAGAATTATGCAGGATGCCATGAAGCCTAGGGCTTTTAGTACTTTTCTTGCAGTTAGATGGTTCTGCTTTGTTAATGCCAAGAAGTAGAGAGGTAGTTGCTCTTTCTTTTCTGCAGTTAGGAATGCCATTTGTTTTGATGTGTCCAGCTCTGCACCCAGAAAGGTTATTCTTTGGGATGGATTCAGCCTTGACTTTTTTATATTGACTGTATATCCCAGGGCTTGTAGCAGGTAAATGACTCTTTGTAAGTCTTCTGTTAGCTTGCTTTTGTTGTCCGCTTGTATCAGGCAGTCGTCCAGGTAGGGATAAATTTGGTCCCCTGAAGTCTGCAATGAGCAATTACTGATGCCAGGCATTTCGTGAACACTCTGGGTGCAGTAGATAAGCCAAAGGGCAATGCTGAGAATTGATAATGCTCTGATCCTACAAGAAATCTGAGGTATCTTCTGCAATTTGGTCGTATGGGGACGTGCAGGTATGCCTCCTTGAGATCTAGAGTTACCAGCCAAGACTCCTTGCCCAGCATGGGAAGAAGCTGCTGTAGAGTCAGCATTTTGAATTTTGGAACAATGAGGAATGTGTTTAAAGCGGACAGGTCGAGAATAGGCCTCCATTTGTTTTCTTTTCTTGGTACCAGGAAGAGTCTGGAGTAAAATCCCTTTCCTTGTTCCATAGATGGTACCTTTTCCACAGCTCTCATTCTTAATAGTTGAGATATTTGCTTTAGAGCTTCTGCCCTTTGAGTAGGTGGTAGGTTTGGCATCCTCTTTCCTGGTAGAGTATGGAAATGGAACCTGTAACCTTGGTCTATAGTTTGCAAAATCCATTTTTCCCTTGTGATGCAATGCCAATTCTTTGAAAATAAGGTTAGCTTTCCGCCTAGGGGTGCTTCTAGTTGTTCCCTGGTAGGCGGTGCCACCGCCAAGTCACTGTGATTGAGTTGTTGTAGTGGTGGTGGCTGCATCCGTGCCTCGTTGGTTGTTACCTTGCCACTGGCGTCCCCTGTAGGCACCCCTGGATTGGTTTCTGCCTCTAGAACGCCTATTCCTGCCTCTTTGTGTCTTAGAGGAGTCCGGAAAGGACCAATTCTTGGAGGGCCAGTTCCTGCTAAATCTTGGAGGTTGAACCTGTAAGAAATCTTTCACAGTTTGTACAGATTTTGCCTTCTCTTCCATCTTTTTTAGTACCTGCTGTGCAGGGGAACCAAATAAATTGACCTTGTCCATGGGTGCATCCAAAAGCTTTGATTTGACATGGTCTGGTAATGCCTGTTCTTTCAACCATGCATGTCTCCTGATAACTGTGCCAGTCATGGCTGATCTAAATGAAGCCTCCAGTGCATCATAGCCACATTTTAAAGAATGGTTACTAACCTGCTGTATGTTATGTACCATTTCTTGAACATATTTTTTATCTAAAGATTCTTCAGAGGACAGCTTTTTAGTTAACTGGTCAAGCATAAACTCTTGATATTGAATCATATGAAATTGGCAGTTCAATGCCCTAGCTGACAAAGTAGCAGAGGTGTAAACTTTTTTACCCCATCTCTCTAATGACCTGGATTCCCTTTCAGAGGGGAGGGGGTTTTTAGTAGAAGTAGATGCTACAGCTTTAGGGCCCTGGGAGATAGTCTCTGGATCTGCAAAAGGAGCCTTGTATAAATGGTGATGAGTGTCCGGGACCCTGTAGAACCTATCGGGCTTAGCAGGAGCCGGAGGTAATGAATCAGGGGCAGTGCAAGCATCATTAAATGCATCATCTACAACAGAAAGAACTGGAGGTATAGCTAAAGGCCTATGTTGTGGCAAATGTAGAAAGGTTCTAAGCCTTTTTCTGGAGTCTGAGAAATCTTGGCCCTGCCACTGAAATTTTTCCCTCATAGCATGCAAGGTTTCCCCAAAGGAAAATTCCTCAGGTGGAGAGGCTGAAGGAATGGACTCTTCAGCATCAGAGTCTTCGTAAGGGGAATAAGGAGCCTCAGGAGGGTCTGTATGTTCTGAGTCATCAGAGGAATCATCTGTGGATACTGGCTCAGGGGGCTCTGCTCTAGGCCTCTTTTCTGGAGGTGGGAGAGAGGCCCTGTCTGGATGAGGCTGGGATCCACGAATTAAAGAAATGAGATCCTCAGCCAAAGAAAGCATATGGGAGCTGGTGCTGGGCCTGTGTGAGGGGGGTTTGGCAGGCACCGTTTTTGAAGCTTTGGCTGCTTTAGCCCTGGCAAAGGCCTTAATAGACATGGCTGCAGGAGGCCTAGCAGCTCCACGTGCAGGGGTTGAAATATCCAGGGGAATAGTGTCTGATAATTCCTGAGAAACCGCAACAGAAGGTTGGATTTCAGAAGCCGATTCTACCAGGTTAGAGGAGGCCTCGGTAGAAGGCATGGTTTCGGCTGAAGAAAGGACCGCTTGCTCGGTTTCGGCCGAAACCGAGACACTCACGGTTTGCTTAATCCCAGTTTCGGCCGAAACCGTGGACCGCGAGTGCCGGTCCTTTTCTTTGCGTTTTTTGGTAATTTGCGTTGTCGGAGGATCCGACGGCATAATATAGGCAAAATCAGAGCCGAAAATCTGTTCAGCAAACTCCGACCGACGTCTAAGCGTCCGCCGGTTAAAAGAAGCACAGGCTAGACAAGCTGCTACGTCGTGGTCTGGGCCTAAACAATGTATGCAGTAGGAGTGGAAATCTTTATGAGGTATTTGTTTCCCACAAGATAAACAGTTATTCACTTTCTCTGACATTGGCTGAGGCAAGAAAGAGTCCCCAACGGGGTACTTAGCTTTTTAGAAGTCTTCGAAGTAGTATTCGGTAGTAGTACTCTCTGGATCTGACCGACCGGCACTTGCGAACAGCTTCTGCTTCGGGCGCCACGCGGCAAGAAAGACTGAGGAAAATGGCATCGGCTGATGCCTTTATACCAGAAAAACTGCAGCGATGACGTCGGGTGAAGTGCGACACCAGCCGAAGCCAGACCCAGACTTTGGAATCCGGCCGACCGAAGGGCTGCCTGACGACAGGACAACCCATTTGTAAGGACTGCAGATGCATCCTTGAAGGACATCAAGAAAGAGACATTATAGTGTTGTGGAACATTTTTACACAGTTTCAAATATTTCAGGATGCAAAATTAATGAAAATAAAACAAAGGCAATAGCAGTAAATTATGTACCTGCTTATGAATTGGTTCAGCAATATCCATATTTATGGGGACAGGATAAAATTATTTAGAAGTATGGATTAAAAATGATTCTGGTGTTGCAGCTAAGGATATCTAGGAAGGGACTAAATGAAAGATAATACAAAAACTGAGAAAATTGAAGCTTTGTTATATGGATATGGATAGTAAGATACAAGCAGTCAAAATGTTTTTAGCCCCTTTAGTTTTATACACAGGTCAGGTATATATTTATCAACCAGAGGAGAAGTTGTGGGTAGCAATTAATAAAGAGCCGAAGGATTTTATTTGGGAGGGGAAAATGGTAAGAGTCAAGTGGGATAAGCTGATTCTTCCAGGAGAACAGGGCAGATTGGGATTACCTGATTTGAAAGGGTATTTCAGAGCTACACAGTTTAGGCTCCTATATGTTGCACTGGCAGAAAACTATAATTCAAAGTGGAAATTGATGATGATGAAACGGGGAAGCTCAAGAAATGAGCAGAGACTGGATATTTTGGATGCAGGTCCTTAAGGAGAATAACAGTAATCATACAGAATATTATATCTATAAAGTAGTAGAAAGTATCCTATGAACTATGCCAACACGGGAGTGGAGAAAGGAGATTCTGCCAATAGGAATGGCTGCAATTGGGGATATAAACAATAGGCAAGAGGGGGCTGGAATTTGTTTGAGAAAACTGGTGAAGGAACCAAGGTATTTGGGAGCAAATAACTAGACAGGGAAAGATGATAGAATGGGAAGAAGCCAAGTGACTTGGACTGCAGGTTAGAGACTGCCTTCCCTATCAAAGATTGATATCAGAGTACAGGCAAAGAGAAATAAATGAGGGGGGGGGGGGTCCTAAATGAAAGACTGGCACTACTACAGTTTTTAGTAGAATCTAGAACAAAACCTGCCATTAAGAAAGGAATAATTAGTAGAGCAGATTTTTGCTTGGAAATGTTGATACAGATAATTTTACACCCCAGATAGACTCCAGAGAATTTTCCCTCAGCTAGACAGCAAATGTTGGAGATGTGAAGGGGAAGAAAGAGGTAATTAAGAGCATAATTTCTGGGAGTGCAGCGAGTTGGTAGAATTTAAGGATTCCCTGCGGGATGCACTGTCAGAGATGCTGGGTGGGCAGATTTGTGTAATGAGGGAGATGATTTTTCTGAGCTGTGATACAAAACTGGAATTGCCTAAGCATGGTAAGGCCTTGCTTTGTCTAATTATGGTGGCTGCCAAAAAATCAATTAGTAGAAAATGGAAGTCATAATCTAAACCAACTATACTAGAAGTAGTGAATATATTAAGAAAGACAGAACAACTGGAAATGAGATCTTTAGAAAAGAGTAGGAGCAAACGGCATAGGATAACATGGGAATTGTGGGAACAATACATACAGGGGAGGACTGAGCTTTATAATTATATATTATATTTGATAGCAATCTCTCATTCGACAACCACGTGGCCAAAGTGGTTAGAAAAATATTTTATATAGCCCACCTAATCATGAAGGGATTCACATCTAGATCAGGGGAGGTCATCGTGCCTCTTTACTCATCCCTCATCAGGCCCATAATCGAGTATAATGCCCCTTTTGGGATTTACCTTACCAGACACCTGCAGCAACTGGAAAGACCCCAAAAGTACCTTACCAAGAGGATCAAAGGGCTCAAACAGATGCCATATGCTGCCCGGTTAAAGAAACTCCAGCTCTACTCAGTGGCATACCGCCTGCTCAGAGGCGATCTGTGCCTGACGTATAAAGCCATGTCCAACCCGGAATTAATGGACATGCTGCATCTCAGAAAATCCAAATCCCATCGAGCTACGCACTCGAGAAGCTTGAACCTCAGCAGTGAAATAAATAGAACATGCTGGAGGGACAGATTCATAAACCAGAGGCTCCCTTCACTCTGGAATAAAATCCCAGTCCAAGTTAGGCAGAGTCCCTCATTGACTCTCTTCAAGAGGAATCTTGATGAGTGGATGGGAGATTGTAGTTTTACTCCGGGTATCACTTCTGTGTCACTGTTAGACAGAGGCACAATATACTAACCTCGAAAAAGGGTATAGCAAAATTTATTTAAAATGGGTGGCGAAAGCCAAACACACTCTGGCTAGGCTTGTAAATGCCCTAGGGCAGACAGCCTAGTATGAACCTATGAACCTATAAGAAGGCAGGACTTAAATGAGCTAGGTAATGTTTGACTGAAAATGATTGAGAAGATTATAAGTGATGTGTAATGTTTGCAACTGGGAGTGTGTCAGTATGGTTTTTGATGTAAAATACTTATTTATTTTGTATAACAGTCTGAAGAAGCCGCATGGCGAAAGCGCTCACTGTGATTAAAGGATCTACTGCTCCACATTGCTAGTACTAGCGTGGTGATTTCTACTTGGAATTTTTGGAAGTCTGATTTGTTGGAGTTACTTTGTGGAAAGGTTCCTTCCATTATATTGATTTGTTGGTTTTCACCAGTGAAGTGTTTTGTTAAGGCCGTTTGACACCAGCAACAGCTGCTGTTTTGATTAAAATACTTATTTAATTTATTTTTATTTTACATTTGTTAACCGAGATGGTCCGACTGGACACAGGTCCATTTTCAGCAGAGCCCCGGGGAGAAAGGCTCCAGCATTAGGTAAAAATTTAAACAAAAGTAAATACATTTCAGTGTACAGCAGTGTACAATAACAAGGCAATGATATACAATAAAAACACATATACAATGAAAAACAGTTATTAATTGGAAAAAATACATGGTTAATAATACATTACGTCTACATCTTCAATCAGCAGTATTAGTATCCTAGACTCTAGTACGAGATACAGTAGGTGCAATTAGTAAGAGGGGTGTATAGAGGGGCAGAGAAGAAGGACTTATGTCTTGCAGCTAGGATTGTGTTGGTGTGGTTTGTTTTCATTTATATAAATGCATGATTGCCGATGTCACAAGTGTAGCTTAACAAAGCTGTTTCTTGTTTAGAGAAGAGCAGGAATTGAATAATGTAAGCAAAGGTGACAAAGTTGGTGTGTTGCCAGGTTACTTTCAGATTATATGCAGCTTCGTGAGGGTTAGTAGAAAACATTCTCTTTATTATTAGCATTTGATTGCAGTAAAGAATGAGGTGAATAGGTTGGTCAGAATGAAGGAAAAATATTGTTGAATGTCTGAAACATAAGTATGAAAGTGTTCTCGCAGTATGGTTTCTAGCCTGCATTGACACTCATTTGGGGTTTCATTGTTACTAATTTCCTGAAACAGTTCATTCCAGAGCTTTGAGTAAGAAGCAGAAATCTCAGTCATTAGTTGCTAGGGTATTTTGTGCTCTGAGGGGGGGGGCTTATTTAGGATCAAAGATGGCACTCTGTATCTTTAGATTGAAGTCTGGATGACAGTTGAGGAGAAATGTTTAGTTTAATTTTGTATATAACAGTAAAGGAGATCAAGATCTGTTCTTTCCTTTATAGGAAGCAAGCTAACATAAGAATAGGGCTGCTCGGTGATATTCACAGCTGGGTGACAACAGAATGAAACAACATATATATTTGTTAAGGATTTGTAAAGCTTTAGAGATTCTGGGCTGAAAAGTACAAACAGTAGATACATATTCAACCTGGGCAAGCAGATTACCTTTTTTGCCTGCCTCATGAGTTTGTGGGGTAAGAAATGAGTGATTCTGTTTCTACAGAAGACTGAGTGGTTGATTATTTTTTTAAGATGGTGAAATGATTATACATTAAGAGAGAGGGGTCCAGACTGATACCCAGACATATTTATGTAGATAAAGTCTCTGTTGATTATTTTGATAGAAGAAAGATGGGGAAAGGATGGAGACAGCACACAGTTTAGCATGAGTACTGAAAATCATAATTTTTATTTGGTTTCATGTTATACATCTCCTGGAAATTGTTAAAATACTTTGAAATATAAATGCATGTTATCTAGGAATAACACTTGGTACAGGCACATCAATCAATATGATTGATTCAGCAATGCTTATTGCAGTGTTCTCAAAAAACATTATTATTCACCTACCATATCACATAAATTGCTCTGTTTTAGATAGGGGCAATGGTATGTACCCAATCTCCTATATTCTACTGATTACTTATTCTGCAGTGATCCGGTACATATGGGTAACATCTGTAAAATATGATGGGGTTGTAGAAAACAGGGTACAATGTTTTTCCAGCTCTGTGATTTGCATTGCAGAACAGATGTAGATATACTGGGTCCTACTGATATTTGTTTCTAAATTGATTCAGTCTGTTCATCTGTGTTATATCTGAGTAACTCCCAGGAGGAATTTGGTAAAGAGTAAATTAAGGCAATTAGCTATCTGTACCAGTTCAACTCCCCTTTCACTTATAAGTATTGCTTTAAATTTGCAAAATAGAGATGTTGTGATGTGTAACAATATATTGTGTATTGATTTTTCCATTCAGTGTTTGTTTAAAAAAGAATATGCATGTTCTATAACCAGCTTATATTAAAATTAATTTGTTCTTTGTATCCTCAGAAGGAAAGTGATTGTTACTAGTTAGACTTTGATAACAGCACTGAAGGGATTTTTGAGTATAGTTCACTTAGATTTGGAGAGTCATCATCATCTTTCGGCTGTTCCCTTTAGGGGCCACCTTAGCGGATCATCTGTTTCCATTTCTTCTTGTCCTCTGCATCTTGCTCTGTCACACCAACCACCTGCATGTCCTCTCTCACCACATCCACAAACCTTATCTTAGGCCTTCCTCTTTTCCTCTTACCTGGTAGCTTCATCCTTAGCATCTTTTTCCCAATATACTCAGCATCCCTCCTCAGCACATGTCCAAACCAAAGTAATCTTGCCTCTCTGGCTTTGTCTCCAAACCTTCCAATCTGGGCTGACCCTCTAATATACTTATTCCTAATCCTGTCCACCCTTGTCACACCCAGTGCAAATATTAACATCTTTAACTCTGCCACATCCAGCTCTAACTCCTGCCTTTTTGTCAATGCCACTGTCTCCAACCCATATAACATAGCTGGTCTCACTACCCTCTTGTAGACCTTCCCTTTCACACTTACTGGTACTCGTCTTTCACAAATCTCTCCTGACACTCTTCTCCACCCACTCCATCCTGCCTGTACTCTCTTCTTCACCTCTCTTCCACACTCACCATTACTCTGAACTATTGATCCCAAGTATTTAAACTCATCCACCTTCACCACCTCTACTCCTTGCATCCTCACCATTCCTCTCTCCTCCCTCTCATTCACACGCACATATTCTGTCTTAGTCCTGCTGACCTTCATTCCTCTTCTTTCTAGAGCATATCTCCAACTCTCTGGGGTCTCCTCCACCTGTTTCCTACTCTCACTACTGATCACAATGTCATCTGCAAGCATCATAGTCCACGGGGACTCCTGTCTGATCTCATCTGTCAACCTGTCCATCACCATTGCAAATAAGAAAGGGCTCAGAGCTGATCCTTGATGCAACCCCACCTCCACCTTAAACGCATCCATCACTCCCACCGCAGACCTCACCACTGTCACATTACCCTCGTACATATCCTGTACCACTGTTACATACTTCTCTGACACTCCCGGCTTCCTCATAAAATACCACAGCTCCTCTCTAGGCACCCTGTCATATGCTTTCTCTAAGTCTACAAAAACACAATGGAACTCCTTCTGATCTATTTGTCTAAATATGACACAGAGAACTCAGGAAATCCAGTGGTTTGTTCTGCCACTATTATTATATACACCTCTACCTCCCCACACTCGCTTCTTTAGTAAACTGAACAAAAGCACTACAGAATTTATAAGGGTGTAACAAAAATTTTTGATGGCATGGCACATTATAACCTTGCCAACAGAACCAGGATAGTTTGAAAATCCTGTTGTTGAGGCATATTGTGATGCAGCTAGACTTAATTACAGGGGGGGTGTTGGATGTAAGCTGCTACTGTATATGGAAATGCATCCTAACACACCAATGGGAGGAAATAAAGGGGTGTATTATATAAACCAAAACTGTCAGTATTACAACTTACAACCAGCAAAAAATAAGTAATAAAAAGTACTAGGGAAAACACCAGGCACAGGATTCCCAAGCACTTCAAAAGCCACAGCAGTCCACTCAGTGTATATTGAAAAAACGAACAGTCTTTTATTCACGTCTAAAACTTCATAAGGCTTAGCGCTTTCATCTGCTGCACCATAGACTTCATCAGAATCAATAAAAAGATATTCACCACTGACATTTACACCATTTTCAAGCCAATGAGTTCATTAATTAACAGCAACTACTTCATTAGCTTAAACCAACAGAAACAATCTGCCATAGTATATATTTTTTAATATTTTAACATGTTTTTATGAACAACAATGGTTATTCATATTGTTTATTTATATGTCTTAGTGTTTTGTATATGCAGTTTTTTTAAATTTAAACTGGAACTCACAAGGCAGATTGTTAGTCACCTGAGGTATTTGGATGATTTGTTTATTATTTGGAAGGGGGGTGTAGAGGATGTGGAACAATTTTTGCAATATATCAATACAACTACTGATTTTTACACAATGATGCTATTAACTATTTAGATGTTAAGTTGGTTAAGGACCTGATCAATGGCAGATATACTTCCTTTATTTTTAGGAAACCAACTTACTGAAATGCATTTTTGCATTTTACTAGCTCCCATCCTGTGGCTTAGAAAAAAGTGGTTGTCAAGGGGGAATTTGTCAAGGCTGCAAAAATGGTCTCCCTGTTTGATGACTTTTTAAATGAATGCGCCCTGTTAGAAAACATGTTTGTTAAAGGGGAGTACCTATTGAGTTTGTGAATGATATTAAGCTGGAAGTTGTCAACAAGCGAGCTAGAGGGTTTTATACCCCTATTTTGGGGAATAGTGAATTAGCGAACATTTCGACCCCTACAGAATGTGTTAGTATGTTTGGTGACATGAATCTGAACATCAAGTTTTTGACTAATATTAGTCCTTCTGCAGCTGCTAATATGGTTGGTGATAGGAATAGGAATAGTGGAATGGAAGTTAACTTCAGGTTGTCCTTTATTACTAGATTTACTGTAGATTTTAAATCCATCAAGGACATCCTATTTAAAAACTGGCCTATTTTGAATGAGGATTGCACAGTTAGACCAAATATTAGTCCCAAACCTATAGCTGTTTACCAAAGGGGTAACAATTTGAAAAAAATTGGTGGAAAGGACACTTAGTACCTCTGTGTCAAGAGACAGTAGAGGCTGGAAGATGTCAAGGTGCGGTGCTGTCACTTTTGTTTCTACATTAATACTGGTGCATTTTTTAATCTGAATGGCTATTTTTTGAAAATTAATGGGAGATACAACTGCAACAGCTCCGGCGTGGTTTATGGGGCATTATGTCAATGATGTCCAGTTGTCTATACAAGGAAAACTGAGTGGAATTTGAGGAATCATATTTAAGAACACACCTATGATATTAAAAAGAAAAAAATGACTAATGCCTTACACTGACATGTAGCAGAATTTCCTGAACATAATTTCAAATTTATTGTGATTGAGCAGGTGAAACCAAATGTTAGGGGTGACCCGTGGCAATTATGGTTAGAGAAAAGGGAACTCTATTTGATTCTTCATTTAAAAGCAGTTGCTTAGCCTGGCCTTAATGTAATAGCATCCTTCGGATGCATTTTAAAGTTAAAAGCATTGTGTAGATAATGTCAGGAGGTTATGGTAGCAGGTATACAGATTTATATATGTATACATTTACACTTTTTATTTTTTCTTAAGGATTGTCTTCTCCAGAAGTTCTTAACATTTTTATACCTATTTTTATTTTTATTCTGTATGAATTCATACACATATATATATATATATATATATATATATATATATATATATATATATATACATATACATATGTACATTTACCTTTTATGGTAGGTAACGTATGCAGTGATGTTTTAGATGTTATTCAGTATATGTTTCTTTAAATTGACTCCTTGGTTAATGATGTCATGCTTTTTGGTGATTTAAATATGGCATTTTTGTTTTTAATGGTATCTGATAAAGTCTTACCATTGTTCAAGACGAAAGCGCTTAACACAATATTTATTTATTTTATTTTTATTTATTTAACATTTGTTGACCGGGAATGTCCGACTAGGTTCCACAGAGCCTGTTTTCAGCGGAGGCCCAGGGAGAAATGCTCCAGATGCATGTCTTTGGAATAATAAATTGTGCGGAACATTTCCTTGCCTCTGTGTGGTGTTTTTTGCACATTAATTAGCTTTCTTTCAGTAAGTGTTTTCTTTGTAGCTCTAATAAATTCTTAAATATAATTTTTAATAATTGGAAAAAGACAGCAATGTGTTTGAAATAACATTTTTGAAGCCACTGTGGTGGTATAGTAGGATAAAGCCCTGACTATGGCCCAGCCAAGTCAGGTATGTTCAATAAGCATCTCCGGCAACTGAAGGAGCAACAGGAGGGAGGGATGGGCATTACTGCCCCTAATGGGGGAATGGTTCCATGGGTGTGTCCTGTGATGATACTAGTAGAGGCTGGGGAGATCACATATTAGGAGGCATGGTCCAAAGAAAGGATAGGGTGGTAGACATGCCTGAGTTACTGCACAGGCTGGCAGATGTGTCACTTGTCCCCCATTATTTATTTAGTATTTATTTATTTTATTTGACATTTGTTGACCTGGTTGGTCCATCTGGGACAAGGACCCTTTTCAGTCGAGACCCGGGGATAAAAGCTCTGCAGTTCAAACATAAACAAGTACAAAGGTATGAAACATAAAACATCTGAGTCACACAACACATAATACTGCCTAGAGGGTATATACAATGTTAGCTAAATGCATATATTGTAGTAGTTAATAAGGAAAAAATACAGTATAGACAAAAAATAATACAGAAATTAAATATAAGCAGTGAGAAAAGGTTAAAGGGTAGAAGTGAGTTTTAGACATTCTACTGCTGAGGAGACTGGCATCAGTACAATCAAAGTGTTGGGTTGAATGTTGGGAAAGTTGCATTACATGCCACCCTTAGGACACTACCACGGGGACCATGAGAGCAAGGAATTTAAAGGTGTAGGTCCTACAAAGTAAAAAAAAAAGGCAGCTGTGGACAGTCTAGGCCGCCAGGATGCCCTTAAAATCTGCATTAACCACAACCCAGCGATGGATGTGGAGCTGCTGGTAGTGGGGCCACAGGATGACGCAGGAGAGAAAAACCTCCAAAAAACAAGAAAGAAATAACATTTTTCCTTTATAGGCAGTTCAAACCAATGACAGTTTGCAGAGCCATTTAGTAGTTCTAATACATGAGCCAGTACTTTGCTTTAACAATAATTGCCTCATTCATTAATGTGTTTTAAATGAGTTATACAGAACAAAAGCTAATTAACAAAGTTTCTGAAGTAATATCCGATGCATATTCATGATGCATATAGTCCATAGTGTAAGGGAATCAGAATGCTTACTACAAATAGCAAGATACATAAAATGATCCAAAATGCTTACTATAAATAGTAAAATACATAAAATTAACCAGAATGCTTACAAGTGCTTACTCTAAATAGAAGATGCATAAAATTAACCAGAATGCTTACTATAAATAGTAACATACATAAAAAGAACCAGAATGCTTACTTATAAATAGTAAGATATACAAAATGATACTTTATTTGGCTTCTCTAGTGATTAGGAGCCCTATATATTTAAAATGTAGGATATTTGTGTAAGTTTGATGTTATGACTTCTTTATGGTATTTCTTTGAAGTTTGTATATTCAGTCCTATTTATTTGGGTCCTCACAGTTACCTCAATGGTATATAAAACAACATATACATGAGTAATGGACATGGCTTACCTAAAAAAGACAATGTTTGTCTTTCGGCTTTTTCCCGGTAAGGGATCGCCACAGCGGAACTCCGGTCCGCTAATGATTGGCAGTAGATTTTTTTACGAAATGCCGAGGTGCCAGCTCGATGCCCAACCTTCAATGAAGGCATGCCCATTTACACACCCATGTCTTTCGAACGTTACCCAACAGCGGGGAGGACATGCAGACTCCACACAGAAGGCACTCCCAAGCCAAGCTGAAAATTGAATGGGAGAACCTCTTGCTGTGAGGTAACAACGCTACCGCCGTACCACCATGGCACTACCTAAAAAACACAATAAAGACTAAAATGCTAACCTTGACTTTAATGCAGCTATTTAGATATTTTTCTTCTACAGAAATAACTGTATCATACAATAATGAAAGAAAATAAGAAATTAAACTTTTATGTAAAAAATCAAATTAATGTAATTTTGAGATCTTTACTATTACTGAGTATGTCAAAGATGGCGCAGTGGTGCAGTGGTAGCGTTGTCACCTCACATCAAGAGGTTATCCAGTTCAATTCTCAGCTGGGGTGCCATCTGTGTGGAGTCTGCATGTCCTCCCTACGTTCATGTGGGTTTCCTCCCATGTTAAAAGACATGCGTCTGGTGTGTTTTTCCCAGGCCTCCGCTGAAAATTGGCTTTGTTCCAAATCGGACTTTCCAGGTTAACAAATGTTGAATAAATACAAATTAAAAAAAATGTTACTGTAAACATGACGTATTTATATAATTGTGATATTATGTTATAAATGTTTTAAGTTCTTTTCTTAATGGGAGATGAGCTATAATTTTCTTTCACTTCCCTTTCCTTCTTCTCCTGAGCCTTTTTGACTTCTAGCCACATGGCTATAAGAAGTCCCACTTTCATTTATAATGTATGTAGTTTTATTGTTTATCTTTTTACATGATGAGGGCCTGTTTGCTTTACAAATGTTAGAACTGACTATTTCTTCTCCAGTCATGTTTAATACTTTTCAGAATTTTAAGAAAAGGCATAACATCACAAGTGTTTTCAAAATCCTCTTGGAATATATGTGGATTTCATGATTCACTAAAAAGAGCCTGGTATAAAAATTCATCTAGTCTTATTACAGGAGATACAACTGTCAAAAGAGTGTCAGTAACCCAAATACAAAACTATGTACATCCAAAAATGGGGTGGTGGGTAGGTACTGTCAGTAAGGCAGAGTGCTCTACAAACATCTGCTGTTACAGTTAAGTAGAACTTACGCAACTGTAGTATGTTCAACAAACGCACTGTCTTACTGGCATTTGAGTAAATTCTCAAAGCTTACCCAATCAGAGATGAGGAAGGATAAAGGTCCAGGAGCCCCTGGAGAATGGTCCTATCGAGGTCTACTCTGGATCTGGAAAAGGTATCCAGCTTGTAGTGCTTCATAAAGGTATGGATACAGGACCAAGTTGCTGTGTCTACAAAATTTCTAGAGTCCACTCCTTTCCAATACACCACTGAAGAGGAAAAGGCTGTGGTAGAATGTGCCTTCAGCTTGCCTGGATTCGCCTTGCTATGGTGGGTGCAACAAAAAACAACACCAGAGCACAACTAACATGCAATGGTTTGCTTAGAGATAGGTTGACCCTTCTTTGCCTCTGTTAGGAAATAAAAAAGTCTTTCAGCCTTCCTGAAGGGTTTTGATCTGTCAAGGTAGTACCTGAGCTGCCTTTGCACATCCAAGGTATGAAGGATCCTCTCTCCCTTATTCTTAGGTTCTGGAAAGAACACAGGGGGGTTGATAGACTGACTGACTTAACAGTGGATTCTGAGACCACTTTGGTGTGAAAGAGGAGTTAGTGCATAAGATAAACCTATCCCTGTGTACAATCAGGTAAGGTTGTCCCATTGTAAGATCTTGCAGCTCACAGACTTGCCTTGCAGATGTCAGAGCAAGAAGAAAAACAGTTTTCCATGTTAAGAGCTTCAGATCAGCATGAGTGGTAGGTTCAAAACATAGTAAGGTGAATTTTTCCAGAACATAGTTGAGATCCCACAAAGGATCTTTCCTTGTGATGGGGTATGATATGCAATAACCCTTTCATGAACTGTTTTACCAAAACAGAAGAAGAAAGAGGGGGATACAAAGGTGGAGAAGGAGTGATGACTGCTAAATTCAGCTTAATGGACATATACAACAAGCCATCCTGAAGTAGCTCACACAAATATTTCAAGACCAGAGGGATGTTAACCTCAAGTGACTCTCTGTTCCGGTTTAGGCACTACTTAGAAAATCTCATCCATTTGAAAAGATAAGACTTTTCTACTAACAGGTTTTGTGGACTCTTTAACCCTGCTTCACATCCTCATGAAACAAGTGCACAACCGGAGTCAAGACTGAATCATCCAGGCTCAGTTGCAGTTGTTCCAAAGTGAAGTGCACAAGTCACCCCTGAGACCATGTGAGCAAATATTTAGTGTGGGGAAGTATGTGGTAATTGCCCTTGGCCAATACCATTAGAAGGGAGAACCAAGACTGAATAGGCTAATGGGAGTCACCACAATAATCTTGGCATTTCTTACTGAATCTTTACAATTACCTTTTGATCAGTGGAAAGGGTGGAAATGTATACAGGAACATTCCTGTCCAAGGGAACAAGGGTTCTGTCCTTTCAGCTGTGCCCAGGATCTGCTTACTCTATCTGCTGCAATATTTTGCTCTGACAGGATGTATGATGCCTAAAGAATCAGAGAATGCTGTAAAGCCAGTTTCCAGGCCATCACTGTCAACTAGCACAGAGGGTTAAGACCTGTTAACCCCTTGTTTGTTGAGGTACCACATCACTATGGTGTTGCCCACACCTACAAGAAGAGGAATCAAGAGTCCGTAGGTGGTGAAGGACTTTCAAGGCATGAGTCACCACCATTTCCTTGATATTAATGTGCCTCCATGCATTCTTGGGCCTTCAAGGTGCCTGCACTTGCACCCTCATTGACACAACTCTCCAAGCAAAGTCGGACAAATCTGTCTGGATGTATTGCATTGGAACAGTGGGAAGAAGGAAGGTCCTGGATTGATACACAGCTGTGCTCTCCACCACTGTAACTTTCATCTGATGAAGTCTGTTACAAGTAACTTTGCTTCCAGGGAATATATGTGCTAGGTCCAACAATTGTGTACATACTCCTGAATTTTCCTCATTTGGAAATGGGTCAGAGGTATGAGAACCATCAGTGTCATAAGTCTTAGAATTTTCCTCTGAAAACCAGCAACACAAGTAGCAAGTGTTTTTATACACCCTGCATACTATACATACCACCTCTGAGATCACTCCACACTGGGGGAAGGGCAAACATTCAACCCCCCAAAATTATCCAGCATCCATTTGCTTGTCCAGTGCTAAATACCATTCTAAAAACTATGTTCCCAATCAGTCATTACAATCCAATGTCCAAAAACTCCTCTCTGTCCACAAACCTATCAAATCTGCTGGGTGTGGTCTGTACTCATGCCATGTTGTTAAGGCCTGGAACATCTTAATTGTATCTGACAGGTCAGTGGCCTTCCTCCAGTTCTTTAAAACCATTCTGAAAGACTTCCTAGCCAAAATATGGCTATTTTCTTGCTCAACCCAAGTATAAACTATATCCCTAAATATAAACAAGTACCTACTCATACCTTGCACCTCTTTTCTCTCCCTACTTCACTCACTTCCTTACTTTAATCTATTTCTCTCCCCGGCTCTCTTTCTAAATATGCCATAACCCTGTTTTTTCTCTCACTTCATATTGCAATTTCTGCTTGTCTTATACTAATTACCTTTAATTTCACTATATTTGACTAAATTTTCTCTAAATATTACACTGTCATGTAAACTGTATCTATTCTTAAGCAATATTTTCACATTGTGTCTAATTTAGTATAATTAACTGTAGATGTTCTTGTATTATTTTTAAAGATCATAAAATTACTGTTTTTAAAATGTTTTTGTAATACTTTGAAGCTTTTCTCTCTGGGCTTCCGCTGTAAATAGTCTTCTACCCAGTCGGACTTTCACAGTAATCAAATGTTGAGGATATATAACATGATGATAGAAAGAATGAATCTCCAGAGAGAACAGTACCCAAGATCTTGATGAATTCTACTGGGGATTTTAAGATTTATAACTATTCTTCCTTTGATATCCCAAGTGAATTGACTGATATCTTAGCAAAAGGATTGTCTTTTGTACCCACTGTACGGGTAAATTTGCCCAGGATTTTATTGGACTTACGGATATTCTTGTGTATGTTAAATTTGACTGTTTTGCTGGGCAACAATAGTTATACTAACCAAGACTGTAGAGTGAGTAGTATTTTTAATCCATCATTACAGAATACCCTAAGCCTTTTTGAAAAAATATCTGAGATGGACATTAGGGCAGCCTTAAATAAGCCTATGCACCCCCTGACCAGTTTAAATATCATGGACAGTGATAGAGAAGCTCTAGAATTCTTGAAACTACAGGGCATAAGAGTAATGAAACCATATAAGGGAGGGTGGGTTGATTTTTATGGATGATGATGACTACAAGAAAAGAGTGAAAAACATACTGGAAAGTGAAGCTTATATTGGTGCATCTAAGAATGAAGTAAATACAGCTTACCAGAGAGTTAAAACAACAATAAATTATTTATTTATGGAAGCTTGGAGCACCAAAATTCATAGAGATCTAGGTAACCCACCCCTCCGACCCACTGTGGATGGTAGGGGGTCATTGACCTATGCCTGTGCTAAGCTTGTAGACTCCAAGCTTAAGAAATATTTGAATAGGGAATCACAAATATGTTCCGATTCATGCAACTTTTTGGAAGCTATAAATTTAGAATTTGTTGAAATGTATAATTTCCTTACTATTGACATATGTGATTTATACACAGTCATACCCCAGGAATTAGGCATTTCTTGGACTAGAGAATTTTTATTTAAGATAGGGATAGATTCTGAAGAAATTAATTTGAGTGAATGTTTGTTGGAAATTATTCTCTCCAACAACTTTATTTTGTTTGACAATTCTTTCTACCTTCAGAAAACAGGTGTTGCAATGGGGTCACCATGTGGAGCAGGAACTACTTTTTCCAAACCACATGTTTAAAGAAAAAGTCCATTGGCACACACGATACCTGGGTAACATTTTTGTTATCATTAAAGGTGACGAGTGGCAAATGATTTTGTCAATGAAATCACTTCATTAACAAACTTTTTACGCTTTACATCAGTTTAACACATCCTCTATCCCTTAGCTTGATGTGAGACTAGCCAAGGATAATGTCAGTGGTAGATATATTGTCAACATCTATAGAAAGCCAGCATATTTGAACAGCTTCCGACATTATAGTAGCTCCCACTCCAATCACCAAAAAAGGTCTGTGATAAAGGGGCAAATAGAGCTGTTAGAATGGTGACTTTGGATGATGATTTTCATCAGGAATGTGAATTTATAAGACAGATGTTTATCAAGAGGGCATATCCAACAACGTTGGTGGATGACGTCATTAAGGAAGTTACCATAAAAAGGGAAGTGGGGGACTTTGCAGCAATATTGAACCGGGGCACTTTTACTGTTAGGTGCCAAACACCAAGTGAGTCAATGCAGGATGTCACTATAGGACATAATATGTCCAATACTAGCTATAATTTGAGCTTCATTACCCCATTTTCAAATGATGCTAGGACACTTATGAATATCTTGATTAAAAACTGGACTTTAATAAATGAAGATACTGGAATTAATCAGAATCTGGGTGACACATCTAGAATTATTTTCAAACATGGCTTGAACTTGAAAAACCTACTAAACGTAGAAGGAAATCTTTCATACCACATAGAGGTATGTAAAAATGTGGACACTGCCACTATTGTAAATATATAGAAGTTACTATAAAATTTAAAATGGGTGACAAGATTTTTAACATCAATGGGAAATATACATGTGAAACAAATGTGGTATATTTGGCTCAATGCCAATTATACCCAAGTTTCTAAACAGGAAAAACAGAATGTTGTATAAAACAACGTATCTATGAACATCAGTACAATACATCTAAAGCCAATCATAACAATGCCCTGGCTAGACATGTTATGGAGTACGCTGATCATGAATTTCGGTACATGGTTATTGATCAAGTATAACAAGACATTAGGAGGGGGAGCTTGGCCATTACAGTTAAAGGAGAGAGAACTATTGTGGCAATTAAAATTAAATGCCCAAGCTTCTCCGGGTCTAAATGAATACAGTTCCCTGAAGTGTGTATTAAAGTTAAAATCACTAGACAGATAATAACTGTGTTGTGTGTGTGTGTGTGTGTGTGTTTATATATGTATATATTTTTTGTAATCACACAACAGTGAATTTTTTATTTGATATTTTAGATGCAGTCATAACATTTGCATTGACAAGTGAATTTTATGTGGAATGCAGCTTTAAAAATCTCAGGAATTGATGTCATGGTTACACATCCTCTTTAAACTTGCGTGAATGAATGGTTGATGTCTGAAGAAGTTTACTGATTGCAGTAGATGAAAGCACTAAAAATAAACTTGTTTGTTAGAACTATCATCGTCTTTTTTTTTGAAGTTTGTTTTAATATATAGTTGGTTGTAACTGGTACAAAGTAGAAACTTAAAGCTGGAAGCACCAATGATGCTTGTTACCATGCAATCTGGCATTGTCAGTGTCAAACAGAAAGCTGTACTCCTCATTCAGAGAATTTATCTATGAGGAAAAAGATGAGACTTCCTTCCTGGAAAGCTGCCTCCTGACTCCATTTCAGGATTGTTAAACAAGGCCAACACCCATGAGAGATTCCATGTACAAGCCATTCATTCTCAAAGCAGCCTTACATTGTGAGGTCTGGGAGTGCCTGGTAATTTAGCAACATTGCAGATAAGACAAAGCAGCTGTTCCCTGACTTGCAGGGGTTGTTTTTTTCATGTTATTTTAAATATGTAGCCATCATATTTCTCTACTATGAGAATAAACTGTGAGCGTTAAACAGCTTGCAACTTTAATGAATGCAGTCCTGAAAGAAATTCAAATTATTCTGCCATTAGAGTCAAATGTTGATGCCTTTGCATGTCCACTAGAGTTAGAGCCACAACTCCTTATCTAGTGGGCCACAAAGCTGTTAAGTAACTCAGAGGTTAGCCTGTACTTCTAAATGTATGGTTACAGCACTTCAGCCACTGGCATATATGTTAATAATATGATGCTTTTAGAATAAAGACACCTGTGGTACTTACAAAAAAGGTACAGTTAGTCTGACTGACAAAAACAATACTTCAGAATTGTTAGAGACCGGTGTAAAAAATATCACAATATAAAAATTGCAAATGTAAAACCAAAAACTCCAAGTGGCCACCACAGCTAAAACCATATGTAGTTTATTAAAGGAATGACAGGACAAGCGCTTTCACACAAAGTGCTTCTTCACATCCATATAACAGACAAACATTGCATCCAAGTTTAAATATCTTAGCAATAACAAAACAAGCAATAAAAGCTAATCAATAAAGCAATTAAGTCACAGATGTTATCTAGCTTTCTTAAGACCAGGTTTTAAAGCTATAGTAGCATTAATTCTTGGTGATTTATCTGCTTGCATTCTTGCTATCACTGCATTTCAGCTAGCTCTACTCTAGTGTTAATATCACCCCCCCCCCCCCTTATTATCTGATATCAGTCACAGTACTATAAATTCAAGCATGTTCCCTTCATTGTTGGAGATGTGCTTAGCTAAAGCACTAAACAGAACATTTTCCTGATGTCACCCAGATGTTGCATAATATGTTCTTTAAGCATTCTGGTAGTCTTGTCAATATAGCAGGTACCAAAGGTGGGCCTCATTCCAGATGTTGCATAATATGTTCTTTAAGCATTCTGGTAGTCTTGTCAATATAGCAGGTACCAAAGGTGGGCCTCATTATCTCCTCCTCAAATGAATCCTCCCCATTTGTTGTTCCTAAGTAAGGACAGCAGGGTGCTGGGCAGGCATCGTATCAGCCGTGGGGTGCATTAGGATCCCATCACCACTTAGTGACTGCTGCTGTCCCTGGATACAGAAGTTCAATAATAAGACATCAATTGCAAAGAAACAGTAAAATGCCCTAAACTGTTAAAGTAATTCAGTACAGAAGTCAGTTCAGCCTGAAACTGCTTATAAACATTATTCTGTAAATAATATAAAACTGAATCAGCACCCCCTCCCTTTTAAATAACCAGCTACACAGTAAACTTCAACTTCTGAAAAAGGTTCACAGAAGAACTTCTGATCTGATCCCAAAAACCTAGCATGTTTAGGTTGCAAATGAAACTGATCGTCTCATCACACTTGCATGTTTGAGATGTTTTTCTTTTAAAAAAGTTCTCTCTTGTACCGCATGCTGACTACTGTGTATCTATCCATCTGTGATTACGTCAGTTCTTTGACTCCTCATTTCCTTAATCTGTAAACTAAACGTTTCCCTGACCTCTCACCTGGCACTCAGCTAGATCTTTCTCATCATACTAGAGTTTTTGAAAAGGCTTGTAATATCTCTTTAGATAAAATGTCAGTCTTTTCATCTAAAGCCTTCACTTACTGATTTTATTTTCCAACCCTTCTATGTTTGTATATCATACTTACATAAGCTAACATGCCTCTTAAATAGCTACAACAACCACAATTCTGCATTTCTTTCCTTGTGTTAACATCAATCATAACCTGGACTATTTCCTTCAGGCTAATTTATATACTTGTTTGCTTTGACGTATGAGATCCAGCCTCCAAGTTTTCAGTGCCCTACTATGTAACTGAATATAATCACACAATGGAGTAATATTGTGCAGTCCGAGACCAGATTATTCATATCCTTAGTATCTGAAAATGCTTGAAGTAAGTCTCTTGAACCCACAGATAATCAGTTCTGCTAACTGCACGGGAGATTTTTCGGTGTTTTTTAGTTTTGGTTTTAGACTACACAGTCACATGTTCTGTTTTCTTCAGTTCTGCTTATTGCTGAAAGGTCTTTTGAATCCCAAATATAAGACAGCGACAGAAAAGTTCCTGCAATGCTAATCACATTTTTCAAGTGAGATTTTTACTTCCCTCCAGTCTGTCCATCCATTCATTTTCTAAAATGGTTCTTTTGGTGGGAGTAGCCCACAGAGGCAAACTGAACAGCGTAGACCAGACATTCTTGTCCAAGCAACAAACTTCATTATTCTGTAGGACTGCAGGCATTTCCAGGTGAGATGAGGGATCTAATCCTTCTAACATGTCCACAATCTTCCACAAGGCCCCTTTCTTCATTACAGCATGCCCAAACAATCTCAGTTGACTCTTCTTGATATGAAGAATTAATAGCTGCACCCCAAAAGCCTTCTGATTTGCCAGGGTCCTTCCTCTGTAACTGAGAAAGATCCCAGCTGTTTTGCAAAGGAGTTTCATTTTTCCGACATATCTGCGATGCCTTCCTCTTGGTCATTATTGAAAGCTCAGGACCTTTGCTGATGTCAGGGGCAAAGAATGATTCAGCAACATCATCATCATCATCAACAGCTTTTCCAATTTTTGTACATGGGGTCAGAGTATTGCTTCAGTTGTCACTGTCTCTCTCTGTTCAGTGTCACTCTCCTGCCTTTTTCAGCAGTCATGCCTGACTGCCGCAGGTCTTTTCTCACAGAATCCATCCATCTCCTTTATGGATGCCCATGTTTCCTTTTGCCTTCTTCCCATTAGTCTCAAATCTTCTACACCAGATTATTTCCTGTTTTCTTGCACAGGTGCCAAAAATACAGTAATCTGTTCTCTTTGACCCACTTGGAATTGTGCTTCTGCTCTGATGACCTCATTTCTTTGACAGTGTGGATCCTACTACCAGTCTCAGGCACTTCACCTCCATCACCTCTAGCTTCCTCAAGTACTCTGTGCCACTTGGCTGCAACTCCTCTGATTCAAGCTTTGACCTCCTCATTCAGACTTTTTTCTCCACAACTATTGCTCCCAGGTACCTGAAGCTAATAACCTGTTCCAGTATTTTCCCCGTCTATCTAATTTTCACCTTCTTCTGATTTCTCCCATTTGCTGCCATTACAACTCACTTATCTGTACTAAGTTTCATCCCCTTAGCTTTCAGTTTTGCATTCCATTCACCTATCATTTGCTAAAGTTCTTGCCCACAGTCTGCCTGTAATGCCACATCAGCTGCATACAACAACTTTGTTGATCTGACTCCTTTGACCTATTTGCTAACATAGTCCATCACCAGTATGAACAGCAGGGGGCTCAGAGCTGAGCCTGGATACACCCCACTCCCACTGGGTACCGCAGTGTGGGAACAAGCACTGTTCGTACTTGAGTCATTGGGTCCTTGTACATAACATGCACTAATTCTACCAATGTTTCTGAGATTTGGAACCATGACAGGACTACCCAAATGAGCTTTCTTGGGACCTTGTCATAAGCTTTCTCCAAGTCTAGGAATGCCTAGTTGGATTATTTCCTCAGTTCTAGCTTTTTCTCAGCCATCCATCAAACATCAAACATCAGATCGATTGTGCTGCATCCTGATCTGAATCTGAACTGCTCATCTCCCATCTTACTTTCTACTGCTCTGTGTATCCGTTTATCAGATGTCCTCTCCAAATCTTTCATGCAGTGTGACATGAGTTTGATACCTCTGTACTGCCCACAGTTGTGAATGTCCCCTTTGTTCTTGTATACTTGCATCAGAATGCTAATACTCCAGTCATCTGTGATAAACCTTTCCCTCCATACTGTTATAAGTACCCTCAACTGCCATTTTTTCGCTATCACACCCACAATTTTGATCATATCTGCTGTAAGCTCATCTGTGCCTGCTGCTTTCCCTGACTTCATTTTCCTTAGTGTAGTTCTTACTTCTTCCAGGGTGGGCTTCTTCTCTTCTTTCATGGCAGGCTGTTTCTGGGGGAGTACTCCATCTGTGTTGGGTTTTCTTCATTCCAAATCTGCTGGAAGTACGCCTTCCATCTGCCTTTGCTGTCCTGAGGACTGGTGAGCAGGTTGTTTCTGCATTCCTTATGTAGAGTGTCTGATGATTGTCTTCTTTATCTTTCTGTCTTTGCCTTGAACAAAGAATCACTGGCAAACTGAAAGTGTTGTCCTACGAGTGTATTAGCAGAGGACTAGTGTATTAGTTTAGTACATATTTTGCAAAACTTCAAAGAACATGTTACGTCATTTAAACATGGAGAAACTGTTATACAACGTTGTTCACGCACCAAATGTTAACTGTTACACTTCCTTGTAACCAGTTTACAGGAATCTGTATATAAACCATATAACCCCTGGAAAGGTGACAGTGTAAAACTAGAAAAAATGTAAACTATAATTTATCGCCTCCCTTTCATGCCTTACAAAAGCACAAGAAATGCCAGAGTTAACCAGCAAAAGGTTAGGAAATAGTAAATGATTTTGTTTCACTTTTCTCATGAAATACAACTACACAGCCTAAATGAAACTGTTAAAGAAAAATGAACAAAGTTAGTTCTACCCATATAATACGAGTAACAACATTAAAAGAAAATAATGCAAAAGTTGGATATCCCATGCTAACTGACCACAAAATGGCTTTAAAATTGTGCATGATGTTACTTACTTCCCACACTACATTCCTTCTATCAGCTAATTCTCCACATGATATACACACAGCATTCTCATAACTACTCATGTCCTGCAGAGACTGACATCTGTTCTGGACCTTTACAGGGGAAGAAGTCTTGTATTATTCGTAGCTTCCACAGCCCATGGCAAAAGTGTCATTTCATTTCTCCATTGATACTTTCCTTTCCACCAGCTCCTGTTTCTTCCTTGTTGAAAGAGAAAATATTGTACCCTGTCCTTATAAGGAGTAATAACATTTAAAGGATTGTACCCTGTCCTTATAAGGAGTAATAACATTTAAAGGATTGTACCCTGTCCTTATAAGGAGTAATAACATTTAAAGGATTGTACCCTGTCCTTATAAGGAGTAATAACATTTAAAGGATTGTACCCTGTCCTTATAAGGAGTAATAACATTTAAAGGATTGTACCCTGTCCTTATAAGGAGTAATAACATTTAAAGGATTGTGCCCTGTCCTTATAAGGAGTAATAACATTTAAAGGATTGTACCCTGTCCTTCTAAGGAGTAATAACATTTAAAGGATTGTACCATCCTTCTAAGGAGTAATAACATTTAAAGGATTGTACCCTGTCCTTATAAGGAGTAATAACATTTAAAGGATTGTACCCTGTCCTTATAAGGAGTAATAACATTTAAAGGATTGTACCCTGTCCTTATAAGGAGTAATAACATTTAAAGGATTGTACCCTGTCATTCTAAGGAGTAATAACATTTAAAGGATTGTACCCTGTCCTTCTAAGGACTAATAACATTTAAAGGATTGTACCCTGTCCTTATAAGGAGTAATAACATTTAAAGGATTGTACCCTGTCCTTATAAGGAGTAATAACATTTAAAGGATTGTACCCTGTCCTTATAAGGAGTAATAACATTTAAAGGATTGTACCCTGTCCTTATAAGGAGTAATAACATTTAAAGGATTGTGCCCTGTCATTCTAAGGAGTAATAACATTTAAAGGATTGTACCCTGTCCTTATAAGGAGTAATAACATTTAAAGGATTGTGCCCTGTCCTTCTAAGGAGTAATAACATTTAAAGGATTGTACCATCCTTCTAAGGAGTAATAACATTTAAAGGATTGTACCCTGTCCTTCTAAGGAGTAATAACATTTAAAGGATTGTACCGTCCTTCTAAGGAGTAATAACATTTAAAGGATTGTACCCTGTCCTTCTAAGGAGTAATAATATTTAAAGGATTGTACCGTCCTTCTAAGGAGTAATAACATTTAAAGGATTGTACCCTGTCATTCTAAGGAGTAATAACATTTAAAGGATTGTACCCTGTCCTTATAAGGAGTAATAACATTTAAAGGATTGTACCCTGTCCTTCTAAGGAGTAATAACATTTAAAGGATTGTACCGTCCTTCTAAGGAGTAATAACATTTAAAGGATTGTACCCTGTCCTTATAAGGAGTAATAGCATTTAAAGGATTGTACCCTGTCCTTCTAAGGAGTAATAACATTTAAAGGATTGTACCCTGTCCTTATAAGGAGTAATAACATTTAAAGGATTGTACCCTGTCCTTCTAAGGAGTAATAACATTTAAAGGATTGTACCCTGTCCTTATAAGGAGTAATAACATTTAAAGGATTGTACCCTGTCCTTATAAGGAGTAATAACATTTAAAGGATTGTACCCTGTCCTTCTAAGGAGTAATAACATTTAAAGGATTGTACCCTGTCCTTCTAAGGACTAATAACATTTAAAGGATTGTACCCTGTCCTTATAAGGAGCAATAACATTTAAAGGATTGTACCGTCCTTCTAAGGAGTAATAACATTTAAAGGATTGTACCCTGTCCTTATAAGGAGTAATAACATTTAAAGGATTGTACCCTGTCCTTATAAGGAGTAATAACATTTAAAGGATTGTACCCTGTCCATCTAAGGAGTAATAACATTTAAAGGTTGTACCCTGTCCTTCTAAGGAGTAATAACATTTAAAGGATTGTACCCTGTCCTTCTAAGGAGTAATAACATTTAAAGGATTGTACCCTGTCATTCTAAGGAGTAATAACATTTAAAGGTTGTACCCTGTCCTTCTAAGGAGTAATAACATTTAAAGGATTGTACCCTGTCCTTATAAGGACTAATAACATTTAAAGGATTGTACCCTGTCCTTATAAGGAGTAATAACATTTAAAGGATTGTATCCTGTCCATCTAAGGAGTAATAACATTTAAAGGTTGTACCCTGTCCTTCTAAGGAGTAATAACATTTAAAGGATTGTACCCTGTCCATCTAAGGAGTAAGAAGAACATTTAAAGGATTGTACCCTGTCCTTATAAGGACTAATAACATTTAAAGGATTGTACCGTCCTTCTAAGGAGTAATAACATTTAAAGGATTGTACCCTGTCCTTCTAAGGAGTTCATAGGTTCATAGGTTCATAGGTTCATAGGTTCATACTAGGCTATCTGCCCAAGGGCATTTATAAGGCTAGCCCATAGTTATGTGGCTTTCGCCACCCCTTTAGTTTGAATAAAAACTATGCCTATCATTTTGCTGTGCCTCTGTCAAGCAGTGACACTGAAGTAATCCCTGGGGTATATCTGCAATCTCCCATCCATTGGTCAAGATTCCTCTTGAACAAGGCCAGAGAGGTGCTCTGCCTCACATGTACCGGGATTTTGTTCCACAGCATAGGGAGTCTCTGGGTGATGAGTAATAACATTTAAAGGATTGTACCCTGTCCTTATAAGGAGTAATAACATTTAAAGGATTGTACCCTGTCCTTATAAGGAGTAATAACATTTAAAGGATTGTACCCTGTCCTTATAAGGAGTAATAACATTTAAAGGATTGTACCCTGTCCATCTAAGGAGTAATAACATTTAAAGTATTGTACCCTGTCCTTATATGGAGTAAGAAGAACATTTAAAGGATTGTACCCTGTCCTTATAAGGAGTAATAACATTTAAAGGATTGTACCGTCCTTCTAAGGAGTAATAACATTTAAAGGATTGTACCCTGTCCTTCTAAGGTTGAACAAAAGCTGGAAAAACTTGGAGCCCAGTAGCACGATTCACCTTAACGCAGCTTTATTATTACAAATGAAAGTGGCGTTTTCACTACAATGAACAAGTAGCTTCTTCAGAGGTCTATGGAAAAAAGGCGCCAACTTTTACTCATTTAAATACTGGAAGAAACAATGACATCACTTCCCACTTAATTATAAACAAAACACAATGCTAAAAGAACAGAATCTATAAACTCTTATTTTAAAATATAATAAAAGCTAAAAATACTACAAACATTTAATACATATTATAACATTATAACTAAAGATGTCTTATTTAATAAATGAAACATCAGAATAAATTTAGAAAAACATATAAAAAAAAGGGGAATAGCAACTAGGGCAAGAAGTGCCTACAATCACCTAAGTATCTAAGTGACTGTTTGGTCACCTCCATACATAAAACTATACATGAAAAGGCTTTTTATATTTAGATAAACATTTTATGTTTAAGTAGCTATGCATTTAATACTATGTATGAAACTAAAAATAAGGAAACTAAGAGTTATAAGAATTAAAAAACAAGGACTTCCTGTCCTTCTAAGGAGTAAGAAGAACATTTAAAGGATTGTACCCTGTCCTTCTAAGGAGTAATAACATTTAAAGGATTGTACCCTGTCCTTATAAGGAGTAATAACATTTAAAGGATTGTACCCTGTCCTTCTAAGGAGTAAGAAGAACATTTAAAGGATTGTACCCTGTCCTTATAAGGAGTAATAACATTTAAAGGATTGTACCCTGTCCTTATACAGAGTAATAACATTTAAAGGATTGTACCCTGTCCTTCTAAGGAGTAAGAAGAACATTTAAAGGATTGTACCCTGTCCTTCTAAGGAGTAATAACATTTAAAGGATTGTACCCTGTCCTTCTAAGGAGTAAGAAGAACATTTAAAGGATTGTACCCTGTCCTTCTAAGGAGTAATAACATTTAAAGGTTGTACCCTGTCCTTCTAAGGAGTAAGAAGAACATTTAAAGGATTGTACCCTGTCCTTATAAGGAGTAATAACATTTAAAGGATTGTACCCTGTCTTTCTAAGGAGTAAGAAGAACATTTAAAGGATTGTACCCTGTCCTTCTAAGGAGTAATAACATTTAAAGGATTGTACCCTGTCCTTATAAGGAGTAATAACATTTAAAGGATTGTACCCTGTTCTTCTAAGGAGTAAGAAGAACATTTAAAGGATTGTACCCTGTCCTTATAAGGAGTAATAACATTTAAAGGATTGTACCCTGTCCTTCTAAGGAGTAAGAAGAACATTTAAAGGATTGTACCCTGTCCTTCTAAGGAGTAAGAAGAACATTTAAAGGATTGTACCCTGTCCTTCTAAGGAGTAATAACATTTAAAGGATTGTACCCTGTCTTTCTAAGGAGTAAGAAGAACATTTAAAGGATTGTACCCTGTCCTTCTAAGGAGTAATAACATTTAAAGGATTGTACCCTGTCCTTATAAGGAGTAAGAAGAACATTTAAAGGATTGTACCCTGTCCTTATAATGAGTAATAACATTTAAAGGATTGAACCGTCCTTCTAAGGAGTAATAACATTTAAAGGATTGTACCCTGTCCTTCTAAGGAGTAATAACATTTAAAGGATTGTACCCTGTCCTTCTAAGGAGTAAGAAGAACATTTAAAGGATTGTACCCTGTCATTCTAAGGAGTAATAACATTTAAATGATTGTACCCTGTCCTTCTAAGGAGTAATAACATTTAAAGGATTGTACCCTGTCCTTCTAAGGAGTAAGAAGAACATTTAAAGGATTGTACCCTGTCCTTATAAGGAGTAATAACATTTAAAGGATTGTACCGTCCTTCTAAGGAGTAATAACATTTAAAGGATTGTACCGGCCTTCTAAGGAGTAATACCATTTAAAGGATTGTACCCTGTCCTTATACGGAGTAATAACATTTAAAGGATTGTACCCTGTCCTTATAAGGAGTAAGAAGAACATTTAAAGGATTGTACCCTGTCCTTCTAAGGAGTAATAACATTTAAAGGATTGTACCCTGTCCTTCTAAGGAGTAATAACATTTAAAGGATTGTACCCTGTCCTTCTAAGGAGTAAGAAGAACATTTAAAGGATTGTACCCTGTCCTTATAAGGAGTAAGAATAACATTTAAAGGATTGTACCCTGTCCTTCTAAGGAGTAAGAATAACATTTAAAGGATTGTACCCTGTCCTTCTAATGAGTAAGAAGAACATTTAAAGGATTGTACCCTGTCCTTATAAGGAGTAATAACATTTAAAGGATTGTACCCTGTCCTTCTAAGGAGTAATAACATTTAAAGGATTGTACCCTGTCCTTCTAAGGACTAATAACATTTAAAGGATTGTACCCTGCCCTTCTAAGGAGTAATAACATTTAAAGGATTGTACCCTGTCCTTCTAAGGAGTAATAACATTTAAAGGATTGTACCCTGTCCTTCTAAGGAGTAATAACATTTAAAGGATTGTACCCTGTCCTTCTAAGGAGTAATAACATTTAAAGGATTGTACCCTGTCCTTATAAGGAGTAAGAAAAACATTTAAAGGATTGTACCCTGTCATTCTAAGGAGTAATAACATTTAAAGGATTGTACCTTTTCCTTCTAAGGAGTAATAACATTTAAAGGATTGTACCCTGTCCTTCTAAGGAGTAAGAAGAACATTTAAAGGATTGTACCCTGTCCTTCTAAGGAGTAATAACATTTAAAGGATTGTACCCTGTCCTTCTAAGGACTAATAACATTTAAAGGATTGTACCCTGTCCTTCTAAGGAGTAATAACATTTAAAGGATTGTACCATCCTTCTAAGGAGTAATAACATTTAAAGGATTGTACCCTGTCCTTATATGGAGTAATAACATTTAAAGGATTGTACCATCCTTCTAAGGAGTAATAACATTTAAAGGATTGTACCCTGTCCTTCTAAGGAGTAAGAAGAACATTTAAATGATTGTACCCTGTCCTTATAAGGAGTAATAACATTTAAAGGATTGTACCCTGTCCTTCAAAGGAGTAATAACATTTAAAGGATTGTACCGTCCTTCTAAGGAGTAAGAAGAACATTTAAAGGATTGTACCCTGTCCTTATAAGGAGTAATAACATTTAAAGGATTGTACCATCCTTCTAAGGAGTAAGAAGAACATTTAAAGGATTGTACCGTCCTTCTAACGAGTAATAACATTTAAAGGATTGTACCGTCCTTCTAAGGAGTAATAACATTTAAAGGATTGTATCCTGTCCTTATAAGGAGTAATAACATTTAAAGGATTGTACCCTGTCCTTTTAAGGAGTAAGAAGAACATTTAAAGGATTGTACCCTGTCCTTCTAAGGAGTAAGAAGAACATTTAAAGGATTGTACCCTGTCCTTATAAGGAGTAATAACATTGAAAGGATTGTACCCTGTCCTTCTAAGGAGTAAGAAGAACATTTAAAGGATTGTACCCTGTCCTTCTAAGGAGTAATAACATTTAAAGGATTGTACCCTGTCCTTATAAGGAGTAAGAAGAACATTTAAAGGATTGTACCCTGTCCTTATAAGGAGTAATAACATTTAAAGGATTGTACCCTGTCCTTATAAGGAGTAATAACATTTAAAGGATTGTACCCTGTCCTTATAAGGAGTAATAACATTTAAAGGATTGTACCGTCCTTCTAAGGAGTAATAACATTTAAAGGATTGTACCCTGTCCTTCTAAGGAGTAAGAAGAACATTTAAAGGATTGTACCCTGTCCTTATAAGGAGTAATAACATTTAAAGGATTGTACCCTGTCCTTATAAGGAGTAAGAAGAACATTTAAAGGATTGTACCCTGTCCTTATACGGAGTAAGAAGCACATTTCCATCTGGAGTCTTCAAGTGACTGGTCGTAGTACTATGTTGGTTTGGGAGTCTGTTTTCTTATTGATGTTCTCCAGTCATACCTCTTAACTGTTCAGATTTTCGCAGAATGTCTAGATTTTTGCCTCTTATTTTTGGTTTGTTCCTCATAAAATATGTGGTTTTCAGGCAAATCAATGAGCAAGTTTCTAAGTTTATAGGAGCAATATTTTTATTATTATTTATTATTTATTATCAGTTTGATTACCGGAGAGGTCCACTGGGCCAAGAAGTGACCATTTTCAGTGAAGGCCTGGGGAGAAAAGCTCCATGAACAATTTAATACAATATAGGGTACAAATGAAGAATAAAGGTTGCAAAGTGAAATACCATACAATATAGGGTTGCAAAATACGAATAAAGGTTACAAAGTGAAAATACAAGAGTTGGATTCATACATTCGAGAACATTATATACATTATGAGACAGTTAAAAAAATTGAGAGAGTTTAACAACTTCCCTGCAATTTTTTTTTTTTTTATGTGAAACAATATTTACATGTTAGAAGTCAGTTAAAATCTGCTGGTTCTAGATCTTTTGGGTCATAAGAATAAGAATGAGAGTATAGTGCAGAGGGGGTAAGGGGAGCTTAGTGGGGTGACCCTAGAAGTTATGTGGGGTGAAAGCAGGAGCATTTCCATTTGGAAGATAGGCGGAGAAAGAGTTGGCTCTTGAACGATTCGGTGTTGGGCATAGTCCTAAGAGAAGGAGGCAGAGAGTTCCATTTTTTACCTAGAGAGAAGGATAGTAATGTGGTGTATTAATAATTATAAAATCTATTACTACATTTAAAATGTAGTAATTTAAAATCTGTCCCTATTTTTGGGCCTTTGTTCCCCAATTATTTCTAGCTTTGTCCACATTTCTTGCACTGAGAAGTTGAGATGTGTCTCCATTTACTACAGACAGTCAAATCAATAATGTAAGACACAAGCAAAGAAAAACATAAGAGGAAAAAAGTGTGTTGCAGGGTGGGAAGCCCATGTGTTTTCCTGCACATCTTTAATTTAACTTCATGGTCACACCACCATGCAGAAACAACAAACACCACATTTTGCAGTAAAGTGCTGAAAATGTGATGAGCTGCATGGGTGCTGTAAACATGAGCATTTGCCATCACCCAGGTATACTGTGACCATGATGCTAGTTAATTTAAAACAATGGGAGGTGTGTGTGTGTGTGTGGGGGGGGGGGGGGCAGTACACCAGGCATAGGGGATCCAGAGGATTCACCTCCCTCCATATAAGTTGTTTCTTTCAAGGTTTTCTACTTGTTGCATTACTGAGTTGTATTTATGGTTTCTGTGTTTGGATTTAATGGATTTAATTAACATGAATGTGAAACCTTGAGGATCAGTATTTCAGAGTATATACTGTAATACCATTTTAAATGAATGAATTCCGCAGCACCGATTCTCATTGCTGTCTGCTCCATTTGTAAATACTGCTTGGTACTCCTCATGCTTTCCTTCCCACTGCTGTGTTTCATTCGGGCCTGGTCATTTTGTGGTAAAGCAGGACACTGGCACTTCAGCATGGTCTCATATGCTGCTAATTGTCTTTGTGCAGTTGTTGCACTACTGTTGTTAAATTCATCAGCAGCCCAGCCAGATCTATACTGCATGAATTCAACTACTTTTGATTGCTATAGGTGCCCCGTGGCTCATGCCATGGGCCTGGAACTTGAGCGCCTTTGATAGACCAGCTGCTAAGCTCCACCAAAAGAAAAAATGCTCCATTTTTTTTTCTGAGCTCTGGAGTAGCAAGACTGTTACCACAGGGAGGGCTGCTGTGCATGCTACTATCTTTACGTATCATTAATGCTATCCATACTTTAACTCATTCATGCCCACAACACATTTTTGTGTACTTTGACTTAACACTTTTAACTCTGTATGGCACTATAACATTTTTTGGGTCTGGATTCCTTAACCAAGTAACATCAATTAATAATACACAGAATAAGAAAGGGTAAGGTAGAAGCATTTTTTTGTTTATTTATTTATTTTTATTTTATTCACATTTAACCAGGTAAATACACTGGTCTAAGGACCCTTTTTTGGTATGACCCAAGCCTTATGGCAAGAATTACAGTTCTGCTTTATAGCACAGTGATAGCAATATAGGGACAATAAACACATACACAGTTACATAGTAAGACATGCAGACAGCATAAAATAAGACAAAAAAAAATAATTTACACATTTAGAAAACTTACAGGTCTCTTAGAACAAATATGTATGGCTTGTAACCATTGTTTATACTTAAGCTGATTTGTGTCAGCAACTGTAATGGTGCCCAATTATTTGTCATCATAATACCACTGCTTCAGAAGGATTAGCTATTTTATTTTATTAGCATAACTCTTTACAACTTGCGTAAAATAAACTAGAAAGGTTATCTAATCTGTAGAGATCTCATAGCACTTTCAAATTCTTTCAATGTCAAAAAAGAGTTTGTTAGAATGTAAGTTAAAGTAAGTGATTGTTAAAACTTGTGTTCTATTTAAAGTGCTCGTGAGGTTTCTAGCTATTTTTACAAATTTTTCCTGCCTTATCCTTTTTTGTTCAGTGCTCCTTTGTTGTTCTGGTGCTAAAAAGCTGATTTTTGAAATATTAATGTCCTTAATTTGCAACAGTGTTAACAAAATAGTACTGTTTGTTTCCTTCTGAGGATGTGTTTATGGTGGTAAGTCAAGTGGTCCCATCACGACAACTGTAGTACAGAACTTAATGTCTATATTTATTAAGAAACCACTTACAATTTCAGTACATTTACTGGCAGCAGTGTTCCATTGCATATAGTTCATCACATAGTAATTTAATTGGATTTCTAATGAACCCTGAATACATCTTTTTTTCTCTTTTTCTCAACAGGTTCACTGGAAACTTAAATATACACACAGCAATCTCATCCAAATAGGCAGTCTGAGCCCATTCAATGCAACCACCATTTAGTTAGGACAAACTGTGTATCACCTCTGGCCTTGTACTTTAAGTAAGTGTTAGGGACATCCAGTCTTCTGCGTATATTTTAGCCTGCATAGTCACTAGTCTGATGACAAGTGCTTCAATGTCCTAGTGTGTAAGCAGAAGATGTATAGTCTGTAAAGCCTCCTCCACTGACATCTTGCTGGTCAGCTTTTACTCTCTCCTTCCTAACAGACAGTAACATTTACTCCTACTGCTCCTACTCATATTATTTCTTTGTCTTACATTTTTTTCACTTCTTCTAGACTTGTTACTCCCATTATTTATATCCCCGTCTTTAGTGTAACTGCAACTCTCCCCTTCCTTTCTTATTTCTCCTTGCCTGAAACAGTTACTAAACCAATTTTAGCTCTGAGCTAGTATTTGTGCACAGCCAACATCGATTCAGTGCACTCAATTGTTTCTTTAGTGTGTTTTTATTTTTCTACAGAAGTGTCCCTGCAAGCAAATAGATATGTATGTCACAGTGACGTGGGTTCATATTTGTATGTAAATTATATTTTCTTAGACCACAACAATCCCATTGGTACTTTTTGTTTTTAGCAGTCCACTGTCTCCCTTCCTTAAGTTTATTTCTCTTCTTGTGCAACCACTTTTGAGTTCTCAGCCAGTATTTTTCCAGAGCTGACTAATGCATTCTGGCTTACTTTTTCTCATTGTTTTGCTGGTTTGTAGGGGTTGAGGTAGGATTATGGGCTTTGCTTTTCAAAGTGCATAGAAACCTCCTTACATTATACAGTGTTCAAACAGTGAAGTGCAATGTTTTACTGTTATCACCATTAGTCAGGTCAAGGTGATATTGGACTAACTCTCTTACTAAAACTGTGTCATAAAGCAACAAAGCCAAGACATTCATCTGCTAGCACAGACACCTTTTAAACTGCATTCTTCCTTTTACTTCTCTCTCAGCAGATTTGTGGCTGTTTACGTAAAGTCACTGATTGTTTTCTGTTTCTTGACAAGTTTTCAACCCGCTTCATTTGCCCTTGCTAATGTTTGGGCTCACTCCCCTCCTCTACCTACTCCCAAATCCCACCCACCCCATCTTACTCTATATTTATACTTCCATAGCACCACCCACATATTCCTCTAACCAGTACCACCAATTCCCTCCAGTAGGAAAACAATCAATACTATTAATCCCAATGGTAACACCCAATCTAGTTTATCACCTAAGACTCTCTCACAAATTGCTTTAAACCTTGCCTCCTATAACTATCAAATTATATCTCTACAACCAACCCACTACCACCTAACATTGTATATCCTAATTTACAACAAAGATAAAACCCAAATTTAATAAGATGCTCCTAACTCAGATTATATTACTGTTTCTCCTCACTCTACCAGCCTTCATCACCAATTATCAAATCCATCTCCTTCAAATACTTAGGACTTCAACCAGTCCTCACAAGCAACATCTACATTTACCCAGCCTGTCTTTCTCCATAACATCCTATCTCTACAAACAAACCACATCTGATTAATTTTTTCTATAAATATCTTAAAACTAAGCATCCAAATTTATGATCGAATATCAAACCAACACCAAAATATAACTAGCCACACTCTTCCATCTATAAAATTTAAATTAAAAAAATTAGCAGAGATATTCACCCCAACCCTGTTCCATTGTTCATAAAACCATCATTTCCAACCCCAAAATAAACTAGTCACCTAATATATCTCAGCAAAAATCAGAACCCAAACTCACCTTACTAAATATGAACCTAAGAAGTATATGCAATAAAATCCATGACATACATGCTTATCTTAACACATACAGTCCTGACGTAGTCATAGCTACTGAAACCTGGTTAAAAAAGAAATAAAGAATAATGAGATCCCCCCCCCCCCCCAGGATATAATATACTCAGGCACGACACACAAAACAAGTGTGCTGGGGGTGTAGCACTCATCTATAAACCTTCCCTAAGCATTACCGTACTTCCACAGGAAATACCCAAATTTAACAATGTTGAATTACTAATAACACTTCCAAAAATCAACAATAGGAAAACTATATGTTTAACACCACTTTATATATCACCAGGGAATAACGCTAATACTGCCGAAAGCATTCTGCATTGGACATCCCAACAAATTAACCATGAAACTATGGCAACTCATAAATTCCACTACTCCCGCTGAATCCATAAACTTGTACAACTTCAGACAATTAATAACCACACCTATTAGAATCAATAAAACTTCAGGGAGATACTGACATTAGATTGGATTCTTACAAACCAGAAGAACTGACAAAAGTAGGCTGCCTCTGATAGCATAAGTGACCACATGCCAGCATATGCTATTAAAACTTGCCATAACCAAGATAAACATATTACCTATAATCAAATATGAAATACAACCAACTTCAGCAAAGATATATTCAATGAAACACTAAAACAATATAAATGGAATGTACTTAGAGCAATGCCACTAGATAAGGCTGTAGAGCACTTTAATAATGTATTTCTTACAGACCTAAAATAATATAGCACTAGTATGTAATAAAAGAGAAAAATCCAACCCCACACTATGGCTGACAAAGAAAACAAGAAAATAATCATGACAAAAAGGGATAAAGCCTGGAAAACTGGCATAAAAATAGAACTCAAAATACCCTCCATCAATTTAGACATCTGAGAAACCTTGCAAAACTCCATATCAAACAGGATAAACAAACATACTATACCAACCTACAAGACAAACATAAACAACCCAAAACTTTTTTGGTTATAGGAAATAAACTACTCCACCCTGGCAAGACCACTAGTCCGTCTCCAAAAACAGACAATATGACAAACTCTATCCCCACACAGTTTAATTCCTACTTTATACAATCAATATTGCCTCTCTTAGGTACTAACACATCTGCCCCCCTCACTCTACCCCTGTCCAAGAAAAACAACCTACAACTCATCACTTTTAGTCCAGTACCTACCTCACTCATAAGGAAGTTGCTCCTTAAACTAAAAACTACTTCTGTAGCTGTTGACCAATTAATAGTAATTAGACTACCTAAAATGGCTGCAGAAGTCATAGCCATACCTGTGGCCATACCTATTAATAGTCCTATAGCAGAAAGATACGTCCCTTCATTGTGGAAAAAAATCCTACATCATACCACTGCACAAAGGTGGCACATCTACAGAGTTTAATAACTACAGACCGATAGTGATTCTTTCCCCCTCTCCAAAATATTAGAGAAATGCATCCATATGCAGCTGATGCAATACCTAACCTCAAATAACCTGGTCTCAGTAACACAACATGGCTTTAGGCCCCACTACTGCTCTACTACATTTTACCAATATAATAAATTAACGTAGAAATGATTGGCAGCTTGCATCCACCACCATGTTCTTAGACTTATCAAAGGCATTTGATACAGTCTTGTACCAGCAACTGCTCATTCGACTCTACTCAATAGGACTTTCACAATGCACCTTGTTGTAGATTCTTAGTTACCTATCTGGAAGCAACAAGCCATTAAATGGCAACAAACCTACTCATCCTTTCAACCAGTTACTACAGCTGTTCTTTAGGACCCTATCCTGGGTCTTCTACTATTTACTATATTTATTAATGACCACCACACCTCCACTCACCGTGCTAATTTAGTTCAGTAAGCAGATGACTCAACATTCATATGTGCAGCCTCAACAATAAATAAGCTCCAAGACATTACACAAATATTTCTCCAATGTAGAAACCTGGCTTAAACAATCAAAACTCCTACTCAACCCCAAGAAAACTAAGTTAATGCTTTTTACCTCAAAAAGTTGCCAAAATCAAAAGCAATCATTTACTATAAAGTCAGCAAATAATACTGTCATTGAAATTGTAACTCACAGTAAAAGTCTAGGTATTATCATAGATGACAGTCTCAAATATGACCACCATATACTGCATACCACTAAATCTACACACCAGAAACTAGGGTCCCTTTATAGGATCAATGGATTCCTTACAGATACTGCAAGAAAAACTCTAGCCTCCACGTTTTTACTGCCAAATCTCTTATATGCCGCTCCTATCCTAACAAACTTAAACAATACTCAAAGAAAGAAACTTGCCTCCTGTTACAATAAAATTGCTAAATTTGCCGCCAGTCTCCCTCAAAGGACCCACCCACCACTGTCCTAGCCAGGGCTGGCCTTAGCTGAAATGGCACCCTAGGCGAAGTACTGCTCTGGCACCCCTTAAGCCCTACACATACTCAAAGAACACCCCTAGAGCCACACCCACAGATGGGTCACTCCCACAAAAGCCACTCCAGTTCTTTCAATTTTTAAATGTATGAAAAATCAGTCATACTGTAACAGATAATTTTCTTGGGTGGCGAAAGTCTGGGTACCTTTTTGGCCAGGCTTGTATAGGCCCTAGGGCCGATAGCCTAGTACCTACCTATGAACCTATATGAATCATATTAATATTCACAAAATTCCAGATATCTGGGCTGGTAGTTTCACTGTTGCCACCCTTAATTTTAGCTGCTGAGACTGTGTCTTGCTGAAGTGAAAGTGCTATAAACATCTAAACTGAAACTTTTTTCAAAAACTTAATTATCAAATCTTTATATGAGGAATGGGATGAGACTGCAAAACTCCATCAATACACAGGTAAATACTTTCATTTTGCCTACTGAGAATTTTGTTTTATCTGTTTAACTGCAAAATTAAGAAGAGTATCAAAAACAACAGATAGACAATATTTGCGTGACTAGCTGTTTGTATTGACAACTGTTAGCCACTGATGCATGAGCATAGCTGACAACTTCCACACCTACATAGGTCCTTCTTCAACTTCACTTTGAATTCAGTGAGTCACAGCTCTAGATTATTCACAGTAACTGCAATGTAAATAAACTGTTTCATTTGCGAACACACACACACACACACACACACACACACACACACACACACACACACACACACACACACACACACACTAATTCCAGTGAGATGCTAGTAATAACTTTTAGTTTTTCAACCCTCTTCTGATTTATGTTAGAACTGTTACCAGCCAGATCAAGCCTGCCAAATTTCTGTTACTCTTTCACTCTTAAGAAAAAGTAAACCAAATAAAATGTGGAAATTGATGGTAATGTAAAGCTGAGCAGAGTGGCTCAGTCAGTGACAGATGTCAACAACTAGTTGTCTCACAGCAGTGAGCACCCTTACATCAATCAATCAATAAATAGCCATGAGCTTTCAGGATTAATAAACATCTTTTAAATAAAAGAAGCTGGGTTATACAGTTAGAGAAAATAAGTGTACAGACAATGTACAGTTTTGTTCAGAGGAAATTTAAAATAAAATGTTTAAAAAAGCAGATGGTTTCTGGAAAAGTATTATCTGACCCACTAAATACTCCTTAACTAAAATCTGTCTAAAAGAGTTATTAGATCCTGATTACCACTTTAAAGTATAGACTAATGGGTTAACCACAACAGAACAAAGTCACTCTTGCAAGGAATCCTAAAGTCCATGGAACAAGCAAGCAAGGATGTGAGACTCTGAAAAGACTGTCACAAAATGGTTCCTGTAAAAAGAATCTTTACAGTAAAAGGTTCATGCCACTTGGCCTCTGATGGGGTGTCTAAGGAAAAGTCATCACTAGAACATATGCATCAACAACCAAGCTAAATCCTCCTCCTATTTCATTTTCTTGGTACTGCCACTCAGAATTCAAACTGTTGACAATAAACTGCACCTGAGTGATCAGGGCCAGCCTTAGCTGAAATGGCACCCTAGGTGAAGTATTACTCTGGTGCCCCTTAAGCCCCACCCACACAATAATCATGAAAACCCCTGTAAGCCACACTCACAGGTAGGTCACTCCCCAAGAAAGCCACTCCAGTCATTCCTTCAATTACTTAAATTCATAGAAAGAAAATATACATTGTAATGTAGTTAAACTGCAAGTGAAGGATGGTGGAATTTTCCTTTAATAAACCTACATTGTCTGTTGCTCCTTCACACATATTTTACTATAAAAAGTCATGTTCTCAGAAAATAGAAGCCCATGTGCCTTGTTTCAAAGGGTTGCTTAAGTTAATTTAAACAGTTTAATTTACAAAGTCCATGTAGGCTGTATGCACAGATTTCCCCTAGTCCAGGGCCTTGGTGACTGTCTCAAAGAAGTCCACCAGGTTTAACAGGCATGATTTCCCTTTGAGAAATGCAAACTGAGTAGGGTCAAGTGTTTGGAGATTACCTACATTTTTTGGATAAGGTCCTTGATGATTCGCTCCATGGCCTCGCAGATAAGTCTAGTCAGGCTAATAGTTCTATAGTTCCTGAGGTCAGTGGAAGCACCACCTTTGTGCAAGGAAATACCGGTGGCTGTTTTTCATTCAGCTGGAATGAAACTGGTGCTTAGACTATGATCGAAAAGAGTACCCAGTGGTGTTGCAAATTCATGTTGGAGCCCATGTAGGATGCAGCCCGGGATGTTATCAGGTCCCATAGATGCTGTGTTTTTGGCCTTATAGAGGGCATTTACTACCTGTTTTTTAGAGATACAAGGCAGGGGACAGGTGGAACGGATGTCACGAGGTACATGTGGCGATAGGGGAGTAAGGTTTTCACAGAACCTGTCAGCCAAAAGGTTAGCTGTGTCCACACGCTCAGTATATGTGGTATCATTAACTGCCAGTTTTGCACAAATCTGGGCCTTTCCTTTTAGGGTACGGATGTAATTATAGAATGCCTTTTGGTTGTGCTTTGTTGAGGAAGCTACATTGGACACACAGTTTGCTTTGGGAGGACTTCACAGGAAGTCTCATTTGCTTGTTTAAGCTGAGGAGGGAGTGTTTCCAACTTAGGAGGTCTCACTCCCTCTTACTCTTAGCAAGAGGCAAAGAAATATTCATCAGTTTGTTACCTGCAGCTGTTTCCCTGGTAGACAAGCTGCTGCAAGGACCCTTTTCAGTCATGATCGCACGCATTTCATACACAAGATGCAAATAATGTAGTGCAAAAAGTATAACACAGTATAAGAAATACACATACAAGTGGAAACATTTTGCAATTAAGTATACAATAGTGTTTCTTAAAAATATACAGAAAGGGGGAGCTTGGCTTTCATCAGCCCAATGATCATGCAACAATAATCAGTTATAGTATCACATAACAACAAATCAACCTGTAGTACAAAAAAGATGTTAAGCAAAATCCTTTAATCATGACATTTATTGTTAAAGAGTGTTTAGCAAGACTTGCATAAAAAAAGAAAGAAAAAAAAAAGAGTTTGGCAATATGACATGCCATTGGCAGAATGAGAACATTAAACTGCACTGCTTATACCATCAACAGCTGCACAGAGTTGATTCTTTACTGTAATTACAATTCTCCCACTTCACAACTACTCAAAACAGCAGAAATGTTATCCTCTTCTGTAACTTTCAGTGAAAACTTAGAACAAAGTACCTGCATGGTGCATAAGCTAAAAGTTAATTGTCCCTGCCTGCAGCTAAATCTTCTGTGCATTACTTTCAATAACGAGGAGAACATTCCATAAAACACTGCCTCATGCCTTTACAGACCAGCAGTACATTTTCAGGATGTAATTCAGCTAATTCAGTCTACATTTGCTTACAACTTCAGCTTCACAATAAATGCCACTTCTTGGGTGTAAAAAAAACCCTGAAAATGGAAGTTTATATCATTAACCTTAAAAATGCATCACTAGTTAAACATCACTATATTTAAGAAGTTTCTGTCTATGTTACTACTTTTATTGCTGTCATGGTATGACATTCTAAACAGTAGTGTGGTACTGATGTTCTAAACAAAGTACTAAAGTTATACTAGAGTACTCAACATTTTGCAATCAATACTGAAAACTAAAGTTTACATTGAACTCTGCAAAATTTGCATCCAAATCCTCTAGCTGATACCCATCACTGTACTTTTTTACCACCTAATAAACTATGTGCTACAAGACTCAACACGCAGACAGTGCAAATGTGACCATTTTTTCTGGTTCTGGCAACATGAAGCAACCAATTTGTCCAGGTGACCATTTCTTACTACCCAGTATCAGACAATCAGTACTACACAGGCATTCACCCAAAGTGAGAAGTCTGACAAATTTTGCACTCCGCACATATGAAAGACAAAATTTTTAATACACTACAAAAACACCCATGTCTGAATGCCAGACACCAGATTTACAACCATACACTGCTACACCCTAGCAAGCAAGGCCCAAGCCGCATGGCTGGATTGGTTATGCAGTAGAATGGGGGAGGAGAGACCTATCCCAGCAGTGGTTAAATTCCAAGCACCTCCTTTGGGCCGCCCACCTGCCCCATATAGCCCGCAAAAGAAGGCGCAGTTTGACTAGCTCACACAGCTCAATAGGTCACCCTTTCTGTAGTTTATATTACCTGCCAGGCCCTTTGGAAAATGTTGGCAAATCATCTGCTTTAATTCCTACCGGCCCCATAGACTGACCCTGCAACAACTCCACCATAACTCCTTCCAATAACACCAAAAGCCACTTACTAAGCGGAGGGGAGGAGGGGGAACAGAGCCTTTTTAAACCAAACGTGTCATGATGCACGCATGTTCATGTTCCTCCTTACAGCAGACTCTTGTTGTAACGCAAAGTAAAGTTTTTTTTAAAGCATCCAGGCCAACCTGCAGCTGTAAGTGGGAGGGCACTCACTCCCCTCCCCCATGGTTCCGACTTCCCGTTACACTTAAGCAGGGTGCCGAGAAGAGTGCAAACTTTGTTAATTAAAATAAATACATACATAAAAAATACATACATAAATAAAAACTGTGCCCTTTAAGAGGCTGGTCTGTATGGCGCCCTAGGCGGTCGCCTAATTCGCCTATGCCTAAGGTCGGCCATGGTCCTAGCTTAAAATAATTAAACTGGCTTGAACTGCACAACTGTCTAACATATTCACAACTGATTACAGCACACAAACTTATTCATCATCCAGAAAAATACCCTGCACTACAAAACTTGTTACTACCGTACTGTCCAGCAAGGGACCTCCATTCTGGTAACAAATTCTTATTACTTACAAAAAGTCAAATAATGTTGCAGGAGATTCATTCTATTCAAAATGCATTGCTAAACTCTGGAATGGTATCCCCATTCAAATAAAACTCTCCGACAAACTCAGCAGTTTTAAAACACTGCTTAAACAACATCTTAACCAATCCTGGTCCTGTACAAGCTCATCACAGGGTTAAACTTTTTGACTGTACAATACTATCCAAATACTGTCCTCAAACATAATACTCTCAACCTCTTACTGAAATGACAAAACAAATGTTATACATAACTGCTGCCTGTACAATCCACTAAGTTGCATGTGTGCTTTCTCTATAGTAACTTCCACCTCTGTAAAATCTTAGAATGTATATGTGTAAATGTAACTACTATTTGTGTATAAATATAAATAGAAATGTAACTACTTTTTGTTTACAGATTTAAATAGAAATGTAACTACTTTTTGTTTACAGATTTAAATAGAAATGTAACTACTTTGTGTTTGACTGGAACTTAGTATAAGGAAATAGAAATTCTTCTCCCCAGGCCTTTGCTGAAAATGGGTATTACCCAGTCATGCTTTCCCAGTAAACAAAGACAAATAAATAAATACATAAATAAATAAATACTGTAATCCCACCAGAATCAAGGAAAGTAAACATGCTTTTCAATCAAGCTCTATGTAACCAACAAACTGGCTAGACTGTTAATCTAGGATATCCTGCACTGGAGATATTAATTAGTGTTTGTCACGTCAAACATATTTTCATAGTTATGAGAGCTGCATGTTACCAAGGGGGCATGGTGTGAAATGTCTTAATGATAGAAAGAAAAGCATATTGCCCCTGTCCCTTTATGATACACTGTACTAGAGATATTGTTAGTTATTTACTAATACTTATGAAGATATGTAACATTTCCAAAACAAAGTCACTTACAAACTATTGCATTGTACCAAGTGAAGTCTTAGATTATGTTGAAGAAAACTGTCATCGATATCTGCACCGAAGTTGTACATCTTGAAAGATAATCAGTGTTATTTATGCTGTTAATTACACAAATAAGCATTTTTTTATACTTTATATATCTCAGTAAACAAGGACTTGGAAAGGAATTTCTCACTGTCACATAAAAGCACAAAAGTGGCTGAATAAAAGTGTCCTGATGTTATGTGTCTAGGTTTTACAGTTTTCAAGTTAAGAAAAACTGTGAAACTTTAGAGAATGCTGCATTCTGCTTTGCCCGCAGACCATTACAAGCCTAGCCAATAAACCATATTTAGTACTACCATCCAGCCTAAATTACAGCAAAATGACACATAGTGGAAGTGTGCTCCAGAGGTGAGGGGATACATTAGGATATAAATCTAACATACCGACATTATTTACTTGTTGATTAATGATGAGGTCATTTTACTGGGTATTTGAGGAGACATTTGCTTTGTGAAAGAATATAGCAATAACCCACGCCTGGGTGTGGGTAATGCTGGATTTACCCATGGTTGGTGTGGTTTGGTCACGAGGGCGAAGCCCGAGTGGCCAAACATAGACAACTGTGGGTAAATCCACCATTAACCACACTCAGAAGTGGGTTATTGCTATTATACAATGACATTATTTAAGAAAAAAATAATTACTTTTCTTAAATAATGGCATTGTATAATGCCTCCTTGCTGCCCTTCTGCAGCTGTCTGGTATTCTGCAGCAGTTCTGATGTACTGCGCATGCGTATGCTTACGCAGTACATCAGAGCTGTGGGCAAAAGCAACAGAGAAAACAAGATCTCTGTTGCTTTTTACAAACTGTCTTGCTATGTTAAAGGAATTTAACATAGCAAGACAGCTTTAAAAAAAAGCAACGGAGAATCTCCGTTGCTTTTTTAAAGCTGTCTCGCTATGCTAAACCCATTTAACATAGCGAGACAGTTTTGAAAAAAGCAACGGAGAAAGCAAGATCTCCGTTGCTTTTTACAAAGTGTCTCGCTATGTTAAAGGAGTTTAACATAGCGAGACAGCTTTAAAAAAAAGCAACGGAGAATCTCCGTTGCTTTTTTTAAAGCTGTCTCGCTATGTTAAACCCATTTAACATAGCGAGACATCTTTAAAAAAAGCAACGGAGATAGGAAGATCTCCGTCACTTTTTTTAAAGCTGTCTCGCTATGTTAAACTCATTTAACATAGCGAGACAGCTGTAAAAAAAGAGTTATACTAATGGAAAAAGTCCGGGAGACCGGACCTTTTTCAATTACTATAACTCTGATTTACAATGTGCATGCTGACCAATCAGCGTGCCCGTTTTGGAATATTAATGGGGGGTCATTGTATAATAGGATGTAGAGAGGGGTTGAAGCTTTCATAGGTTCATAGATCAGTCAACCGAACCAATGCAACAAGTTATCCAGGACTAAATGGTGTGGTTTCCATCAGTCCTGTTTTGAGACTGAAAGCCAAGTTTGCTATCTAGGTATAATTATGTTCATGAGGCATATACTGTATTAAAGCCAACATTTTTTGTATACTATACATGTTAGAGGTATCATGATAGCTAGATTCACATATGCATTTATTTATTTACATATATAAGGATTTATTTAGTAGAGGTATTTTAATTATTTTAGCAACTTTATATGTAAATATGTGTTTGTGTAGCTTAACAGTGTGGAAGTATGCAATGAATGTATATGAAAATGCATGTGTTACAAATTTCAGATGTAATAAATTTTTAAATGCTGATTTCAAACTGAGGCAAGTTTTATCACATGATTTTTAGTGCATATATAAATGAGTTGGCCACTATTGTTCAAGTTTTTAAGTTTTTATTTTGAGGAAGTTTGTATTTTATAAACGAAAGTGCTAAATAAATACTTGGGAGTGGGTCAGTTTGCCTTTTGCCTTTATTTGTGTTACTTCATAGATTAGTACTAGGCTAACTGCCCTTGCTGGCCATTTTAAGCCTAGCCAAATTCCTGTTTGGTGCTTGGAATTACCAGCTTTGTTTAATGTTTACATTAACCTTACCCATTCACGGACTATATTTATATTATCTCTAGTGGTAGTAACTAGGCTTGTACCACAGATACTCAGAAAGTTCCCAGTCATGGCTCAAAAGTCTAGATCTCCACAGCGGAGAATTTAAGAGACTGAGTACAGACAAAAGGCTGTTAGCCTGTCTGAATAACTGATGGCCTTGAGCCCACTTACCTATTTATGAACAGTCTCAGAGATCTCTCAAGTTGAGGGACATATTTAGACAAACACATTCCAAAAGAGGCACCATTATTTTTAATAAGTGACCTGATGAGATGGCTAAAAGAAAATGAAGACTTCCTGGGATCTAGATGAGATGCACTGGAAGATCAGGTGAGCCAGACAGACGGTTACTATAGTGACATGATGGTCAAATGACAGAAGGCTCCTATAGTGACATGATGGTCAAATGACAGAAGGCTCCTATAGTGACATGATGGTCAAATGACAGAAGGCTCCTATAGTGACATGATGGTCAAATGACAGAAGGCTCCTATAGTGACATGATGGTCAAATGACAGAAGGCTCCTATAGTGACATGATGGTCAAATGACAGAAGGCTCCTATAGTGACATGATGGTCAAATGACAGAAGGCTCCTATAGTGACATGATGGTCAAATGACAGAAGGCTCCTATAGTGACATGATGGTCAAATGACAGAAGGCTCCTATAGTGACATGACAAGGAATTATGAACAAATAGGTCACATTCCTTGTTGGAGGGGGGGTGTTGCCCATGTGGTATAATGTGCACATCTTGTGTTTACCAAAATTAGCTATACTACATTGTTTCAATGATGCTGGACAATTGATCTTACAGTGAATATTTCTTTTGCAACATTTTAGTTTTATAACAAAGTCTTTTTAATGTGCACAGACTGACACAACGTGTCTGTCACAACTTTCCTCCACATATTAACACTAGGGTTTTCACATTATAATATATTACTGTAATAATGCAAAGATTATGAATGCATTGATGTTTATCACTATAAACAAGACTTTTTTATTGAAATAATAGCAGTTTGTACCTTTTTAATGGCATTTACAGTTCACAAGATGCTTACATTTGTTTGTATTATGTTTTTATCTCGATTCTCCAGGAAATGTAAAAGAATGTAAGGGTGTGTGAAGGCTACAAGAGGTGTGACTTTCTGCTACTCCGAAGTGTTACTGAGTTAATAGGTTCACTTAACCAGCTTGGAGCTTTTCTTTCAGCCACCCTTTGTTTTGTGCCGCTTACAAACAGATTGCAAGTACTTTTCTGATTTAGTGTAGTCTGTGCATTGTATTAGCACTTTATTCTATGTACATTATTAGCGCAAAAATACATTATCATGGCAGTCACTGTCCAAACTACTGCTTCACATGGAAATGAGATAAGCTACAATGTTTTCTGTCAATATCATATTCAAATGTAGCAAAGTATGGTAGAAGTACTGATTGCCATTGTCTTGTTAAAGGCATATTTACCACTTTGAACATTTTTTACTTCATCTGTTTTATTTCCATTGCCACAGTGTGAACGAAAGTTGCTAGAGAAAGACATGCTGGTCAGTTTGTGCACATTAAAAAGGTTTTGTTCTAACTCCAAATTAAACAATGAAGCAAAACTAAAGGATCCATTTTAGGGCCATTACTTTTCAACATCTTCATAAACTTGCTCTATACCTCCTGCCCACACTCCTCTATTATACAATACGCTGATGACTCTACAGTTATAACTATAACTAACTCTCACTCAGAACTCTTAACAGCTACCAGTCATCCTTTAACTCTGTAGAAACATGGCTCTCCAGCAACCAACTCATCCTAAACCCTAAAAAAAAAAACCTCCTACTCTTCCTCCCTAAAACAGCTAACCACATCAAGACCTCCTTCGCTATCCAGTCACTCAAGTAAGACACCAACTGTAGCCGAATCAAGCTCAAAACTCCTTGGTATTACAATTGATGACCAACTAAAATTTGATCTCCACATAAATAATAGCATCAGGAAAACCCACCTTAAGCTTGGCCTACTACATAGAAATAACAAATGTCTTACTCAGGAAGCCAGGATAGCCCTCACTCATGCCTGTCTTCTTCCCTGCTTAACATATCGCTCTAAAATTATTACTAACCTCAACTCCTCTCTCATTGCTAGACTTCAGACTACATATCACAAAGTAGCTAGATTTGCAACCCAACAACCCTACAGATCTCACCACTGTCTCTCACTAAGATACTTAAACTGGCTCGAACTGCCCCAACTCCTCCTGCTCTCTCAGCTCCAAACCATACACTCAATCCTATATCAGCCATCTTTCTGTCCAACATCTCCCACTATGCTCCTACAAGAAACCTCCGTAGATCTTCCCAAGACCTTCTAAAAATCTACAAGCCCAAATCTAAAGCAGGACAAAACATATATAGCTACTGCACCTCTATTGAATGGAACAAACTTCCCCTCGAGATTCGAACACAGGTACATCCCAAACAGTTTAAACTAACACTAAAGGAATATTTCAATAAGAAATGGATCTGCCAATGCTCAAACCCTCCTTGAAAACTTTCATTTCTCAACTTTTCCTCAATTTATGTACTTCTCTTTGTAATACTCACATAACTACTGGTCTGATTTGATAAAAAAAACAAAAAAAACACCTGATTTTTGTACTTTATATTCCTTTCTGCTTAACTAATATATGTACAACCAACTGTTATCTGTATAAGATTTAGCTGTACTCGACTTGTATAAAATCTATACTACTGTACTTAATGTTATACTTGTATGTACTAGAGCTTTTCTCCCCGGGCCTTTGCTGAAAAAGGGCCTTGGCTCAGTCAGACATTCCTGGTCAACAAATGAAAAATAAATAAAATAAATAAATTACTGTAAGACCAACTAAATATATCCTTGTTTATTTCATAAGTATCTGCACTATTTATCTTCACTTTGTATGTAACATTGTTAATGTTACCTGAGTATTCTGTATAGGTTCATAGATTAGTACTAAGCTAACTGCCCTTGTGAGCCATTTTAAGCCTAGCCAATTATCCCTTGTGAGGCTCAAACCTTGCACCTTGTGTTTGTAAGGTAAACACCTTAACCATTAGGCCACCCTCCCAACCCAATGTGGGTGATGCACATCTACTTCTGTAAATAGTTCTTATGGAACTTTCACTGTAATATTACGTGAATACTCTGTGGGTTATACATGTACTACAGTTATTATTTCTCACTGAGATTTTCTCCCATGCCTCAACTGAAAAAGGACTTGTTTGCTAGTCAGGCTTTAACGGGAAACAAATGTAAGTAAGTAAATAAATAAATCCTGCTGGGGTGCTCATTTGTAGCAGCCCGCAGCAGCCCCATCCGCAAGGACAAAGGTACTAGTTTGTGTTACAGCCCAAAGACAACATCAACCAAAGTAGTTCCTAATTACTCCTGACTGATTCTGCTTGTGTGCCCATCTCTATCGCCCTGCTGAAGACACCTTATTCTCAAGCAACAGATGCAGGTATTTTTGTAATCAGTATCAATGTGCTGCATAATCAGTACCAATGTGCTGCATAATCAGTACCAATGTGCTGCATAATCAGTACCAATGTGCTGCAGAAACCCCTTCTTACGAGACAGATGCTCCTATTGTTTTAGGTAGGGCCTTTGAATAAGAGCAAACACAGCAGTTCATCACCACTTCTCAGAAATCCTGCTTGTGTGCCTGCCTGTGCCAGCCTACTGTGGTTACCACCTTCCCAGGGGACAGATAATTGTACTGTATTTAACCCACAGATAACAGCAACCAGCACAATTCACCACCACTCATGAGTGATACTGCCTGTGGATGATCACATTAATCTGTGCCAGACAGCTGTAGACACCTCTTTCCTAAGAGGCAGACAATACTAGTGTTCTACTTCTGTGGCTGTGAACAAAGGAAGCCCAGGAGTTCTTCAGCATCTCTTAGTGATACTGTTTAAGTGCCCATCCACACCAGCCTGCTGCTAACTCCTTCCTACTAGACAGACATTGCTGTTGTTCTAGGCACTGTACCTCTGCAGTTTGACACACACTGTAGGAGGTGTTAAACTCTATGAGTACTATGGCAATTAATGTGATCCTGTGTGGTGGGCCCTTCTCCAGCTTTCCTTGTTCATCCAACATTTACAGTTAAATAACTGTCTGCAGCTCCCGCCTTGTCTGGGCAATTGTGTTACAGCTGTTTTGCTAGGGAGGAGAAATGATAATTACAGTTAACATCTCTCTCTCTCTCTCTTCATGCCTTACCAATAAGACTACATGCTGATCAGTTAAAGATATTTATTTGTTTTTATCTACATGACTGTAACCATTCTGATAGCTTATGCTGTGAAAAGCTTCCTGCTGTGTCCCACTTGCTGGGTCATCTGCTGCAGCCATCCTTCTCTGGAAAGAAATGCTAACTACCTCATGCCAAGACTGTCATCCCTTGCATCTACTTCAGTAGATCAAATTAACAGATAACCAAAACTTAAACGATCAAGATGAGAAGATCGTAATTTCAAAACAGCGAAACTTTATATTGCCGAAACTAAAAACAACAAAATGCAGTTGTGCATTCATGCCAATCAAATTATCTATGTAAATTTATTCTTACTTCAGCTTATATGTTAACTTTTTTTGCTTGTACTTCATATTTTTTCTCTATTTTTTTGATGCTGTACTACAAGTACTTATGATTTAAATTCTTTGCATTTTCATAATGGAGCTTTTCTCCCCCAGCCTCCACTGTAAATGGGCTTTTGGCACAGTCAGACGCTCCTGGTAAACAAATGTAAAATAAAATAAATGTCAGACTCCAGGTGGAACTTCTGAATAGAGATTGAGGACATAGAAAAAAATCAACTACAACATTTATATACATAATTTAACAGACAAAAATACAATATTATGTTGTCCGTATCTCGCCTTTCTTCTTGTTGGTTGGGTTTGGAGCCGATCCTGAGCACCGACTCAGCCATAATCTAAAGCTTGAGAGCTTACACTGGCTTAAGGCTAAACCCTATCCCATCATGCTTAGCTGGAGTTACCCAGATCTCGTTTGCCACTTGAAGCTTCGAGGTTGCTGGAGACTAGCTCAGGCTAAGTTTTTTTTTTTTTTTATTATATTCTTTGCTCTAATATCTTAAAATCTTTAAGGAAAACTTTATTGTAGATTAGTAGTAGTTAGTGTTTATTCTTAGGATTCCTATCTCCGTTTTGTTATTTTTGTTTGTCAGACCATTGTTTTTCCTTCAGGCCTACTACCCTCCCTTACGAATCCGATTTTAATTAGAGGATCCACCCTTTGCTTTCGGCCCATTTCAGTTAGAGGGTTTCCCCTTATTCCCTCCATCTTCCCTTTTAGTTTAAGGAGTTAGCCGTTTACATTAGAGGCTCTCTTTGGTTGGGGAAGATGTCGTTTAACTAAGAGGCTTTCCCCCTTCCATTACCTTAAAAAAAAAAAAAAAGAATTTATAGTGTTGTTGTTGGTTGTAGAGTGGTATATTCTCCCTTTTTTGATACTTGTAGCTGTGGTTTTGTTGTGCTTGTTGCTGTTTGTACTAATCAATAATGTCCAAAGAATCCAAGCCTTCTGAATTCAAAAAGTGTGACTCTTGCTACCAAAAAATGTCCCTAACTGACGGACATACTAGCTGTGTTTATTGACTGGGAGAGGTGCACCTGCAAGCTCGTTTTCCATTTGTCATGCATTCAGACCTAGAGTCCCGCAGAAGCAAAATAACAAACTCATTTTGAGGGGTTTATTAAAAGGGCACTTTGACTCACCAGTGGAAGGGAATCAGGCAAGAAAACCAGAAAAATCCTCCAAAATGACATCTTCGTCGGTTCCAACCTTGGAGCCATCGAGGCAGAAAGACAAATCTTCCAGTTCGTCGGATATGAAACCTCTCGGGTCCAACAAGACTTTATCACCTGCAGTTCCATCAGTGTCCTCAGAACCATCTAGGAGTCACAAAAGAACAAGGCCTCCTTCCTTGGAACTGGTGCGATCTGCACCACAGTCCCCCACTTCTCCAGTCTGTGGCGGGCAGTCACCGTTCGTCTACCTACTCCTCTCAATCGTCCAGGAGCCTTTCAGATGATGATGTGGAGAGGGTGGTGTAGAGGCTACTCAAGACACTGGATCCTGCAAAAATCTTATTGACCCCAGCCCATATGGATGTGGAGCCAACTATACAACCTCCTGGATCATCTATTCCTCCTTTGACTCACTTGAGCTGGGAGCTGGATTGCATGGAAGTTATTGTGGTGGAACTGTCGGTTCCAAAAACCTCTGGTTTCTCGGTTCCGGCATCCACTCTGATCTCCTCGATACCACCTTCTATTGAGGGATCTGGTGGCCGACACTCCCTCATCGGCTCTGGGGGGGGGGGCGGCATCAGACCCTTGTCTGACCCTACTCTCCCTCTTGGAGCTTCAGCGCAGGTGAGCTTGGCTCCCACATCAGCCTCGGAGCTATCGCCCTCTGTGCGGGAGAGGTCTCTTGACTCTTTGGAGCTGGAGACCCTCTTGGGCTAGGATCGTAGGGCCTTCAAGGTGATAAGGAGTGTGCTGTCCTCTCAGACAGCTCCTCCCTCAGCTGCAGCTGCTCCGTCCCCTACGGAGCCAGCGTCTTCCCTCTCACCACCCCTGCATTTTAAGAGTAGGGAACCAATGCCCCAGGATGCCCCATTTGGCAGCCCCCCTCTTCTGAAACCTCCTCAGAGTACCCCTCTGAGGAGGTCCCTCAGAATAGGACATGTAAGAGGAAGCATTTGAACTCCCCTGAGTCTCTGACATCAGACACGGACTTGGAGGACTCAGAAGGGTCCCCACGGTCCCCCTCTGAGGATGTCTCACTCTTGGACATCCTGGAAATCCTCAAGCTGAGGGGTTGCTGGAAGTCCCTTTCCCCTTCTGAAGATGAGTCCATGTACCTGGATGCATTCGGTTCCTGACCCTCCACCTCTTGGGTGTCTTCACCCTTCGACCCACTGCTAGGGGTAGTAAGTTGAAAGGCGTGGAGCTCCCAAGAATTGATAGAACCAGTTCTGCGGAGGCCCAATAAGTTCATAACTGCACCAAAGGACAAATCTTTCCTGACCAAGAGTGTGCCAGTTGATGTTATGGTGGTGGTGGTGGCCACAAAGAAGGAATTAGCAGAAACCTCTACTTCTGTCCATCCGCCAAGCAAAGAATCTCATGCGATGGACAGATACGGGAAGCGTGTCATTTCTTCAGCGGCCTTTATCCCTAGGTCACTGAATTATTTATCTCATTTCATCTGTCTCCAGAGGGATCTCCTGAAAGAGCTAGGAGATACCCTTACAGGATTCTATTGCTGTGGGAGCTGCAGATAGAACTGCTTCTCAGCTTGCGACCTTATCTTCTGTAGTTAACTCCTCCATGCGGCTTATTTCCTATGCAGCCAATGGAGCAAGCAGGGCAGCAGGCACAGGAGTCACCTTATGGAGACATTCCTGGATGCACCTTTGTCAGTTTGCAGAACCCTTCAAGTCCTCCTTTACCAATGCCCCTTTTGATGACTCATCATTTGGGCCCAAGGTAAATGAGACTCTCACCAGGTGTGAGCAGGATGGCAAGACTCTCTCTGCAGTGGGAGTACATTTTTCTGTGCCTACTAGACCTTATCCCAAAAGTCAGAAAGGTGGAAAAATGTGGTTCTGGAAATCCCAGGGAGCTTCGCCTGATGCACGTGGTGATTTTTCCCCCCAGGGCAGAGGGGGGAATAAAAATGGGAGATGCCACCCTCACGGCAAAGGGGGTTTGCAGAGTCAGGGTGACAGTGATACATTCTCTGGTAGGCCCTTCCAGAAATCCTGAAAGGAGGCCCACCTGTCCACCTCTGGAGGCAGTCGGGGGAGATTGTCACTGTACCCAGAAGCCTGGCAAAGTATGGGTACAGTTGGTCATATCCAGAGGATACTTTCTCCATGCCACCTCTCCCCAGAAAATGAAACTCCACCCCAGATGTGCCACCCAATTTAAGGGAACAAGCAACCCTAGAAGTTCAAAGGTTGCTAAGAAAATGAGTCATTCACGACGTCCCCGCAGACCAAATCGGATTCGGAACTTACTCAAGGTTCCTTTTAGTACCAAAGAAAACAGGGGGCTGGAGGCCTATTTTGGATCTCAGCAGACTCAGCAAGTTTGTCAAGAAGACAAAGTTCCAGATGATGACACTGCAGTCCATACTTCCCTTCCTGGGAAAGGACAATTGGATGTGCTCCATCGATCTCCAGGATGCATACTACCATATCAAGATGGACAGGTGATCCAGGAGATTTCTACACTTCTGGTTGAGAGCCAGTCACTAGCAGTTCAGAGCTCTGCCCTTTGGCCTCACCACAGCCTCCAAGGTGTTCACCAAATGCATAGCAGTAGTCACGGCTCATCTGAGGCATCTAGGATTCCGGGTGTTTCCATACCTGGATGACTGACTCCTTACATCCACCACCGAGCATCGACTAACTGAGACAAGGGAGAACACAATCCGCCTCTGCTCTCAGCTAAGCATCACTATAAACTATGAAAAGTCTGCCTTGTTGCCCTATCAGTATATTACATTTATAGGGGCAGATTTAGATACCAAAGACATGATAGCAAAATTGCCTCAGGAGAGGGTGTCGACCATTCGACATCAGGTTGCAATATTAATCGGGAGGAAAAAGACTCAAGCAAAATTTTTCTAAAAGTCCTGGGCTCAATGGCGGCAGGAATAATGCTAGTTTCCTTGGCATGCTTTCACATGACCTTATTACAGTGGCTCCTGTTTGCTCAATAGTCCTTGCAAGATCTATCCATGTCCCATGAAATTCTCATCGCAGAGACCTGCAAGAAGGACCTAAAATGGTGGCTTCAGTCTACGCAGCTGATGATGGGCAGACTGTTTGTCCTCCCCCAACCAGTGGCCACACTGACCACAGACGCTTCCCAGATAGGGTGGGTGGGGCATTATCTGGGACAGACTGTTCATGGGACTTGACAACAACATGAGTCCCACTTGCATATCAACGTCCTAGAGATGAGAGCGGTGCTCCTGGCGTTGCAAGCACTTGACAGCTCTCTACCCACGGGGACGATTGCAATTCGGATGGACATGTGTGTAGCATGGTACATCAACAAGCAAGGCAGAACCAGATCCTACCCCTTATATCAAGAGGCTCTAAGAGTGTGGCAATGGGCAATGTCTTTCCAATGCTTTCTGATTGTGATGCACATTCCCTGGAAATCCAATATGACAGTGGAAAAGCTAAGCAGGGCTATCCTTATGCCTCATGAGTGGTCCCTGAAGCAGGATATTGCGATCCAGATTTTTCACAATTTCGGCCAGCCTTGCTGTGACCTTTTTGCCAGCTCCATCAATGCCAAATGTAGCAACTATTTCACCCTAGTCCTCCCACCGGGACAATCGCTCAGGGATGCACTTGCTCACGATTGACCCCGGGACTTCTGTATACCTTTCCCCCATTCCCTCTGATACCCAAGGTTCTTCAGAAAGCAAAATCATTGGGTTGCAAGCTAATACTCATTGCCCCTTATTGGCCTCATCAAATCTGGTTCCTGTTTCTATTGCCCCATCTTCAGGAGGAGCCTTGGATCCTGGACCCAGTTCCAGATCTGCTGGTGAATCAGTCAGGCATATTCCACCCTTCCTTACAGACCCTCAAGCTGACAGCTTGGTTCCTCCATTTCCCATCCTAGCCAGGCTTCCTGACGTCTCCCCGGCAGTACAACATATTTTAATTTCCTCTCACAAATCCTCTACAAGAAAACTGTACACTAGCAAATGGGAACGGTTCTCTTGTTGGGCAGCCAAAAATAGTATTGATCCTTTTACTGCACCGATTTCAAAGATCCTACAATTCCTCACTGAAACTTTTAACCAAGGAGCAGCAGCAGCAACTATCACTTCAACTGGCTATTTTCAACTTTCATGTGGGAGAAATGGGTTCCAACGTTATGTCCCACAGGCTATGCAAAGCTTTTCTGAGTGGTACTATCCTTTTGAGACCCCCAATAAGAGAACCACTTCCTCCTTGGGATGTAAATTTAGTCCTAGCTGCCTTGATTCTTCCTCCGTTCGAACCAGCTAATTCTTGTACTCTAAAAGTTTTGACTTGGAAAACGATTTTCCTGATCGCTATTACCTCAGCTAGGAGGGTATCAGAATTACAAGCTCTATACATTCGTCCCCCTTATTTAATTTTCCACAAAGATAGGGTTTCTCTCAGAACCAACCCTTCCTTCCTACCAAATGTTTGCTCAGAGTTCAGTCTGAACCAATCAATAGAACTACCTGTATTCTTCCCGGATCATGGCAACAAGGCAGAGTATAAACTCCATCAACTGGATGTTCATAGGCAGTTACATTTTTATGTGCACAGGACTCAGGAATTCAGAAAATCTGACCAATTGTTTGTATCCTTTGCAGAGAATAGAAAAGGAGCTTCAGTCTCAAAAGTAACTTTATCAAAATGGCTTTCAGACACCATCACTTAAGTCTGTAACTCACAGAACAAACAGCTGCCAGGAAGGATTCAAGGACAGTCAACCAGGGCCTTGTCTACCTCTACTGCCTTTCAGACCATGCTGCCTTTAGACTCAGTTTGTGTGGCAGCTATATGGGTTAATCCCCATACCTTCATCACTCATTACAAAGTAGATGTGGCCTCCCAGAACAGGGCATCCTTTGGTTCCACGGTTCTGAAGAATCTAATCCATTGAGCCACCCAAGAGGAAGGTGCTGGAGATGCGGTCCAACTAACAAGAAGGAAGGTGAGATAGGGACAACATAACATAAAGAAGTTATGTACTCACCATAGCATCCATGTTTGTTGTCCTTGATCTCGCCTTCCTTCTTATAGCCCACCCTCCTTCCCCCTCCTGCGAGATCGAGAGGAATTATCCATCTTTTGGCTATATAGGCCTTGATTCTCCTTCCAGCCTTATGAGTTGGGTAGACTAAGAGTTCTTCTACTAATGACTTGGTGGGTTTATATATATATATATATATATATATATATATATATATATATATATACACATTTATATACGCCTATAGTTTATATATCTGCATATTGTAGTCTAGTGCTATGGGTAACTCCCACTAGGTATGGTGGGATAGGGTCTAGCCTCGAGCCAGTGGAAGCTCTCGAGTTTTAGAATACAAACGAGTCGGAGCCGAGGATCGGCTCCGAACCCAACCACCAAGAAAGAAGGTGAGATCAAGGACAACAAACATGGAATATTATGGTGAGTACATAACTTCTTTTTTTCAATGTGCACCCCTATGTGGTGAGCTGCGCCCCCCACACCCCCTGCCAATTACATACACCAACTCCAAGATCGCACTACAGTGGGGAAACAGTAAATTTTCCGATCCTCACTGCACTGAGATCTCTATTAACAAGAGTTGAAAAATATACATTTTTTTATTAAAATTAAGTGTTTAAATGTAGTACCTGTTTTTTGTCTGTGTCTGTGAACTCCATTCAGAGCCTCCAACTAATGTCTGACATGTGCAGTTGGTGTTTCGTCGTTTCTAGTTTTGGCAATGTCAACATTCGTTGTTTTGAACTTATGATCAGTTTCTTCAGCCTTCAGGGATACAGATTGTAACTTTAGCTTACATAATTGTTTTTTTCTTTTTTTCTCAGTATGTGCTTCATCAGTGGTTTCATTGAACTTACATGCATCATTCCTAGCTCTTCAGCATGTCCACATGTGCACCGTGATGGTTTCCTGGCTTGCCCCCTTTGTATTCCCCAGCCACCCCATGTCACTCCTACTTTCATATTAGCAGATCTGCCAGTTTTTCAGCTCACAAACTTAATCTTTACAATTTCTTTCTATCTCCTTATATCTAACAAAACCATGTACTTATAGTTGTGTCTGGTGAAATTTCAATTACTTCACATAATAACACACCAATTGAACAAGTCTCCCATGCCAAATGTTTAGGTATAGTCATAGATCATACATTATCCTTCAAGAAACATTGACTTCGTAAACTCCAAAAACTTACAAAAGTTTGGGTGTGTTATAAAAACCAAATCCTACCTAACATAACCAAAACAACTAAATATAGCCCAGACTGTTACCTATTCTGCTTTCTCTGTCCTTACTAATATTCCAAAAACATCCCTACAAAAGCCAGAAAAACATATAACGAAACTGAAAAATATGCTGCTAATGTCACAAGCAAAACTTATAATTGTAAAGTGCTTTGTAAGGTTATTGACTAGATCTAGAGCTAAGGCACCTTTTAACATTTAACCAGTTAAAAAAAAACAGACATAAAATTCTTTATGAGTCCAGCAGATGCCCTCTCATCTTTAAATTACTTCCAAAAAACAAGCTTTGCAGTGACCTACGATCTCAGCCCCAAAGCATCCCAGAAGTTTTCAAATCTACAAGCACTTTGGTGACGCTTTATAATCTGTTCATGTAGCCAAGCTGTGGAATTCCATTCCACCATATGTTAAACATGAAGTAAACATAAAAGTTTTGCATACAATATAAAAAACTACCTGACTTTTACTTGGAGTTGTCCTTGTAACTAAATTTCATATCCATCCATCTTATTCCCAACCCTGTCCATCCTAGTTTCTCCCTCTCTACCTCCTTTAACCACAATGCAATTCACATTACTGGCTTTATTTTTAATGGGTGCCATATACTGTTGATGGATTTATTTGTAACATTCAATACTTATGTTTTCTATTGATGTACATTTGTATTTTGTAGTTGTTTTGCATATGAATTCCAGAATGTCCACATGCAATTGATTTTTTTTGTTTCACAATAAAATAAATAAATCAACAGAAGGAGGTATAGAAAGACAGAGAGAGATAAAAGGTGGGAAGTAATAAGCATAATGAATCAAAATATTCTAGCTGAGAAGACTTACCCATGTCCTCCATAAAGGAAAGGGTCATCGAAGGACATCCAAAACTAAAGGTCCTGTATACAAAATCATGGGATAGTGGAGTGGTCCTCCTGTATAATAAGTCATGGGATGATGGTGTGGTCCTCCTGTATAATAAGTCATGGGATGATGGAGTGGTCCTCCTGTATAATAAGTCATGGGATGATGGAGTGGTCCTCCTGTATAATAAGTCATGGGATGATGGAGTGGTCCTCCTGTATAATAAGTCATGGGATGATGGAGTGGTCCTCCTGTATAATAAGTCATGGGATGATGGAGTGGTCCTCCTGTATAATAAGTCATGGGATGATGGAGTGGTCCTCCTGTATAATAAGTCATGGGATGATGGAGTGGTCCTCCTGTATAATAAGTCATGGGATGATGGAGTGGTCCTCCTGTATAATAAGTCATGGGATGATGGAGTGGTCCTCCTGTATAATAAGTCATGGGATGATGGAGTGGTCCTCCTGTATAATAAGTCATGGGATGATGGAGTGGTCCTCCTGTATAATAAGTCATGGGATGATGGAGTGGTCCTCCTGTATAATAAGTCATGGGATGATGGAGTACTCCTCCTGTTTACAAAATCATGAGATGATAGAGTCTATAATAAGTCATGGGATGATGGAGTGATCCGTCTGGATAACAAGTCATAGGAAGATGGAGTACTCCTACAATACAATAAGTGACATGAGGAAGATGGCTTATTTTCCTGTATAATAAGTCAAGAGATAATGGAGTGTTCCTCTTGTACACTAAATTATGGGATGATGGAATACTCCTCCTGCATACTAACTCATGGGATGATGGCGTGCTCCTTCTGTATACTTAGAAGTGCAATGATGCTCCTCCTGTGTACTAAGTCATGAGATGATGGGGTGATTCTCCTGTATAATAATTTATGAAGAAAAATGGAGTGTTGTATAACAAGTCATGGGAAGGTGGAGTGCTCATCCTGTATAATAAGTCATGGGAAGATGGAGTGCCCGTCCCGTATAATAAGTCATGGGAAGATGGAGTGCTCGTCCTGTATAATAAGTCATGGGAAGATGGAGTTCTCGTCCTTTATAATAAGTCATGGGAAGATGGAGTGCTCATCCTGTATAACAAGTCATGGGAAGGTGGAGTGCTCATCCTGTATAATAAGTCATGGGAAGATGGAGTGCCCGTCCCGTATAATAAGTCATGGGAAGATGGAGTGCTCATCCTGTATAATAAGTCATGGGAAGATGGAGTGCTCATCCTGTATAACAAGTCATGGGAAGGTGGAGTGCTCATCCTGTATAATAAGTCATGGGAAGATGGAGTGCTCATCCTATATAACAAGTCACGGGAAGGTGGAGTGCTCATCCTGTACAATAAGTCATGGGAAGATGGAGTGCTCGTCCTGTATAATAAGTCATGGGAAGATGGAGTGCTCATCCTGTATAATAACTCATGGGAAGGTGGAGTGCTCATCCTGTATAATAAGTCATGGGAAGGTGGAGTGCCCGTCCCGTATAATAAGTCATGGGAAGATGGAGTGCTCATCCTGTATAACAAGTCATAGGAAGGTGGAGTGCTCATCCTGTATAATAAGTCATGGGAAGATGGAGTGCCCGCCCGTATAACAAGTCATGGGAAGATGGAGTGCTCATACTGTATAATAAGTCATGGGAAGGTGGAGTGCTCATACTGTATAATAAGTCATGGGAAGGTGGAGTGCTCATCCTGTATAATAAGTCATGGGAAGATGGAGTGCTCGTCCTGTATAATAAGTCATGGGAAGATGGAGTGCTCATCCTGTATAATAAGTCATGGGAAGGTGGAGTGCTCATCCTGTATAATAAGTCATGGGAAGGTGGAGTGCTCATCCTGTATAATAAGTCATGGGAAGATGGAGTGCCCATCCCGTATAATAAGTCATGGGAAGATGGAGTGCCTGTCCCGTATAATAAGTCATGGGAAGATGGAGTGCTCATACTGTATAATAAGTCATGGGAAGGTGGAGTGCTCATCCTGTATAATAAGTCATGGGAAGGTGGAGTGCTCATCCTGTATAATAAGTCATGGGAGGATGGAGTGCTCATCCTGTATAATAAGTCATGGGAAGATGGAGTGCTCATCCTGTATAATAAGTCATGGGAAGATGGAGTGCTCATCCTGTATAATAAGTCATGGGAAGATGGAGTGCTCATCGTGTAAGTTATGGGAAGATGGAGTGCTCGTCTTGTACAGGAAGAAGGCAGATGTCACTGCACTTCAGAGATACAGGTGCAGGACAGGCGTAGAAAACTACAAACTGGTTATATTGACCTCCACGGCATGGGAAAGAGGGAATTCTTTGTGAATGTAAGCTTTCACAATATCAGCTCTACTAGTAAATTGGAAGACCATAGGCAACAGAGATCCACAATAATCCTGTCAGACAACGATGATGTTCTTTGATTGTACAATTAAGTTAGAAATCCAATGGAAATGTGGCTATAGACTGTCTGTTTGACATTGTTTGATAACATATCTAGGTTGAAAAAGAACTAGGAGGCAAGTTGGTAGGATGGGTAAAGAATTTACAAAACAACAGAACATAATATAGTGGTAAACAGTGCTTGCAGTAGGAGACAGGCAGGTTACTGTGAAATAGACACAAACATGCCATTGCAGATTGGGTCTACTTCAGTAGACCAACAGTACACAAGAACAACATTCACAACACTGAGACCAAAAGACCGACGACGCAGATGATCGACAAGGTGAAATCCCAACAGCCGAAACACCGACATGGGCTAAGTGTGAGCACGACTCGGTAAGTGTGCGATAGTGAGGGATTTAGGGTTAGGGAGCGGACAGGTAAGTGTGCGACAGTGAGGGATTTGGGGTTAGGGTGTGGGAAAGGTGAGTGTGCGGTAGTGACAGACTTAGGGTTAGGGTGCGGGTAAGGTAAGTGTGTGATAGTGACGGACTGTAGTTTTAGCGGCGGGTTAAGTGAGTTAGGGTTAGGGTGTGTGTAGGGTGAGTGTGCGATAGTGACGGACTTTATGTTTAAGGGTGGGTTAAGTGAGTTAGGGTTAGGGTGCAGGTAGGGTAAGTGTGCAATAGTGGCGGACTTTAGGTTTAGGGATGGGTTAAGTGAGTTAGGGTTAGGGTGCAGGTAGGGTAAGTGTGCGGTAGTGTCAGACCTTAGGGCTAGGGTTTGGGTTAAGGTTAGTGCATATATAGTTGTGTGTAATGTGTAAAAGTGGATATTGCACCCAAATCAACCAGTAAAAGTGTATATCCAAGGTGCAAGAACCAGAAGGAATAATCCAGTTACCATCCAAAATCGACTTTATTGTAGAAAAAAATCACACCAGATAAAAACATTAACGCCTTAATGAATTGACCACAGCGTTTTCGTCTTGTTGCATAGACTTCCTCAGATAAAATGCCATACATTCAAATCCCTTACTTATACTCAGATGAAATGGGTTGTAAATCAATTAATTAATAAAAGGCAATTAATTAAAACTTTTAAAGCCACAATCCTATGGGTATTAAAAGGAGAAGAAACATTTAATGATAAAATGCGTGTTTTTGTTTTATGTTGTAAAAACAATCTGAATACATACCTTAATATAGTTAAAAATATATATGTATTTCTTAAAATCCAAAATATTAAAATCCTTTAGTTATGAAATGTTTTATAATTCACAGGAAAAAACACATTTTAAACACATAGACCATCAATTAAAAAAGTTTATACTCTTGCATAAGGTTCTAAAAACAAAAGATAATGCCATCTAGTGGCCAATTTTATTAAACAAATCTGCCTATGTTTTCCTAATTTCTCCAAAGTTTAGCAGCTCTTAGTTTCAAGAGCGGTTTAATAGATACAAAATCATTCAACTAAAAGGGGATAAGAACCTAAGGGTGATGAAACCTGACAAGGGGGGTGGAGTGGTATTAATGGAGAACATTTTATACGAAAGCAAAATGCATACTATATTATGTGATGATATGAAATACTCTAGTGTCTCAATAAATGAGATTAACATTGCTTATAATAAAATAGACCTTAGTTTAAAAGATTTATTATATGAAGGATTAATAGACAACAATACTTTTCACTATTTGACAGTAAAGAAACCCAGAGTACCAGCTATCTTCGGGATACCCAAGATCCACAAATGTGAATGGGACCCACCTCTTAGACCGATTGTGGCAGCAGAGGGGTCCAAAACACACAGTTTGGCGAAGTATGTAGATCAAAAACTCAAAAAGCTTTGGCTCAATAACAACACAGTATTAAGAGACTCTTGGGATTTATTAAGGGAAATAACGGATGATTTATATCAAGACAACCTTTTGTTCATTACTATTGACATTGTTGATTTATTTTCCTCCATACCATACAACGAAGGGTTGGAAATGTTTGAAGATGTAATATACGAAGACACTACACTATTGCAGAATGACAAATTAGTATGCCTATGTTTAATGGAACTTATCTTAAAGAACAACTTCATTTTTTTTAACAGAGAGTTTTATAAACATAAACAGGGGGTAGCGATGGGACCAGCTTGTGCTCCCACCTATGCCAATTTGGTACTTATGAAATGGGAGGAAAAATACATATTTAATTCAGACTTTAAGGATTGTTGGAACTTATACCGTAGGTTCTTGGACGATGTAGTGATTTTTTGGACAGCGGGTAGAGAAAGATTTGATAAATTTATGTTATATTTGCATAACACAACTAAATTTTTGAGGTTCACCCACAATATTTCTGAGAACAATCTTTTTTATCTGGACATAGAAATATACAAAACAGGGGCACAATTTGAAAGCAGGATATACAGAAAAGTGACCTTTTGTAACTCCTTTCTGCACTATGACAGTTCCCACCCACCACACTGTAAGAAGAATATTGTCAAAGGACAATTTGTGAGGGGAAGTAGGATGACCAGTGCAGAAAAGGATTTTTGCAATGAATGTGAGACACTTCAAAAGATGTTTTTGGAGAGGGGGTACCCACTGGAATTTATAATGGATGTTAGAAAAGAAGTGATTAATGGGAGAACAAGTAAGTTCAAACCTATTAAGAATAATAGGGAGTATGTGGGTATGGAAAAAGAAGATGAGCAAGGTAAAAAATACGAGCAAGCCCTAGTTTTAGAATATAATGGGACAAACAAATTTGTAAAGCAGCTTTTTTTGAGAGAATGGGAAAGATTTATCTCAATTTCTGATTTAGAAAATCTTAAAGAAATTCCCCAAAGGATTATATATAAAAACTCTAAAAGTATTAAGAATATTTTGGAAAACAGAGCAGGGAACAAGCAAAATAAGGTAAAAGTAGGCACCTACAAATGTGGTCAGTGTAACCAATGTAAACACATTCTTTGTGTGGAAAAATACTTTTTGGAGAGCAGAAGTAGATGGATAACTAGTGGGGAATATTTTAATTGTGAAACTAAAGGTATTATTTATTTGGCCATCTGTAAAATATGTGCCTCTTTTTATGTGGGTAAATCTGAAAGGAAGTTAAAAAAGAGGATATATGAGCACATTTATGAAATATCAATAGGCAAAGAAACAAATGCACTATTCAAACATACCAAAGAATGTAAATGTGCCACATTTGGTTTCCTGGTATTAGAAAGTGTTAAAAATAATATTAGAGGCGGTCCATGGGAAGACACCCTGGAATACAGGGAATTGTGGTGGCAAGTATCACTACGGGCAGACTATACACCGGGTCTGAATGATTTTGTATCTATTAAACCGCTCTTGAAACTAAGAGCTGCTAAACTTTGGAGAAATTAGGAAAACATAGGCAGATTTTTTTAATAAAATTGGCCACTAGATGGCATTATCTTTTGTTTTTAGAACCTTATGCAAGAGTATAAACTTTTTTAATTGATGGTCTATGTGTTTAAAATGTGTTTTTTCCTGTGAATTATAAAACATTTCATAACTAAAGGATTTTAATATTTTGGATTTTAAGAAATACATATATATTTTTTAACTATATTAAGGTATGTATTCAGATTGTTTTTACAACGTAAAACAAAAACACGCATTTTATCATTAAATGTTTCTTCTCCTTTTAATACCCATAGGATTGTGGCTTTAAAAGTTTTAATTAATTGCCTTTTATTAATTAATTGATTTACAACCCATTTCATCTGAGTATAAGTAAGGGATTTGAATGTATGGCATTTTATCTGAGGAAGTCTATGCAACAAGACGAAAACGCTGTGGTCAATTCATTAAGGCGTTAATGTTTTTATCTGGTGTGATTTTTTTCTACAATAAAGTCGATTTTGGATGGTAACTGGATTATTCCTTCTGGTTCTTTTACCTTGGATATACACTTTTACTGTGTGTAATGTGTAGTTTACATTTTGTGTGTCGGTGTTTTGGGTGTCGGTGTTATGGTGTTCGGTTTTGTGAGTTGTCGTGTTGTGAAGTTTCGGTTATTTCATCTCGGTGTTGTGAATGTCATTCTTGTGTACTGTCGGTCTACTGAAGTAGACCCTGCAGATTATCCTGAGAGCTGCAACAGCATGGGTGCCTAAGGACAGGATGGACTGGAACATGGAAAAATTACTGGACTTAGTAAGGAAATGGCAGTTAGCAGTTTATAGTGTACATGAAATAACAAACATCAGAAGGAAAACCCACTGAAAGATTACACAACAGAGGTGGTGTCCTGTTGACAACAAAAGTGAATTTTAATTTTATTTTTATTTTATTTTATTTTACATTTGTTTACCGGGATAGTCTGACTTGATATAAGTCCATTTTCAGCAGAGGCCCAGGGAGAAAAGCTCCAGAAAGTACAGTTACATAAAGACAGAGGAGAGAAAGTTGTAAGTACAAGTAATAATACACAAGTCAGTAAGATACAAGCATACATTAGAGTAAATGCATTCATAAATATGGTACAAAGCTCCAGACAAGAGATTTGTCTAAACTTACATATTAGGCATACGTTCTATAATAGACCAAGCACAGTTAGCAAGAGAAAACCACAAATTCAGATAATTAGCTAATCAGGATTGAAACAGGGACATAGCCAATGTTTTTGGAGGTGGAGTTTGAGGATTTTTTTGAACTGGGTGAGGGAGGGTTGGTGGGTGAGTATGGCAGGTAGCGAGTTCCAGATTTTACCTACTGAGTTGGCAAATAGAGAGTCCCCTGCCACATTATTGCTCTTGGATGTTTGTACCAGCAGTTTGTCGGCAGAGCGTAGGGACCTTAGGTTGCTATATGGCTTAATGATATCGTTTAAGGCAGGGGTGTATTCAGGATGGTATAGAACCTTATGGGCTATAATGAGTTGATTATATTGGACCAGGTTAGGCCATTCTAGCCATCCTAGTTGAGATAGGTTCAGACAATGGTGGGTCCTATAGGGTGTTCCTGTAGCAAACCTGGCCACATGGTGATAGCATCTAGCAAATTTGGACAGAGAGGCATTGTTTAGGTTAGTGCAAAGAGGGGAAGCGTAAAGTTGGGTGGAAAGTAAGTGGGATCGAGCAATGGTAGTTCTTGCTAATGGGGTGAGAAAGGATTTGATCCTATAGAGGGAGCCCAATTTTTTGTTAACAGATTTTATAGTTTGATTAACATGGTAGTCATATTTTAGTGTATTATCTACTGTGAACCCAAGAAGTTTTGTGTGTGAATCTGGGGAGATAGTTATGCCGTTGTTGGATGTTAGAGTAAAAAATGGTGAGGTGGTTTTACTATTAGGGGAGAATATTAGGAGTTTGGTTTTTTTGAGGGTTTAAGAGAAGCTGACAATCCGAAAACCATTTTTCTACCTCAGAGGAAGTATTCTGGGTTAGTGTGATACGTTCAGCTAAGCTGGAAGCTGTGCAGATTATAGTGGAGTCATCTGCATATTGAATACAAGTGGCCTTTGGGGTGGTAGTGGGTAGGTCGTTGATGAAGATAGAGAAGAGGAGGGGACCTAGTATGGACCCTTGTGGGACTCCCAGAGTAATAGGTAGTTGTATGGATAGGGTATTTTGCCATGATACTGCTTGTTTTCTCTCAGTCAGATATGACTGAAACCATTTGATGGGGTCATTGTTAAGTGACAAGCGTTTCAGGGCTAGGATGAGTAGCTGATGATTGACCATGTCAAAGGCCTTAGAAAGATCTAGGAAGAGAGTAGAGGATAGTTTGTTATTGTTCCTGTTTGTATTGATAGTGTTTGCGAAGGATAGGAGGGCAGAAGTAGTGCTATGGTGAGATCTAAAGCCATGCTGGGAGTTGGCCAGGAGTTGGTTTTGGGTAAGGTAGTGGGATAATTGTTTATGGACGCATTTCTCGAGTATTTTGGCCAGTGGTGATAGAATGGCTATTGGCCTGTAGTTAGAGAGGTCTACTGAGTTCCCTCCTTTATGAAGAGGTATGACATAAGAGACCTTCCAGAGAGAGGGGCAATAGGTTTCAGATAGAGAGCGGTTTATGATTATCAAAATGGGGTATGCAATGGCCTCTGCACTTTTCTGTAGGTATTCTGCTGGAAGGAGATCTGCTGCTAAGGTAGTGGGCTTTAGTTTAGTGAGTAGAGATTTGATGGTTGAAGTGGATACCGGCTGAAAGTTAAAGGGTAGTTGGGTAGTAGTAGAGGAGGAATACTGAGAGGGGTTGCTGGGGGGTAGTTGGCTAGCTAGTAACTGGATGGTCTTGGTAAAGAAGTTATTGAAGCTGTTAGCAGTTTCCGCTGGAGTTTTTAGACAGGATACTGATGGGGTGGGGGTGGTAGTTTGGCCAGGGTGGAGCAGTTTGTTAATGCCTGCCCAGAATATTTGGGGTTTCTTCTGATGTTTGTCCTGGAGGTGTTGGTAATAGTTTTTTTTGTCCAATAGTATGGCTTTCTTGGCATCATTCCTTAACTGTTTAAATTTAATATGGTCGAGCGGGTCTTTGGTGGTACGCCAATTATCCCATGCTTTATTCCTTATCAAGATTTTAGTTCTGGTGGCCCTTGAGAGCCAGGAGGCTGTCTTAGCTTTGACTCGGAGGGTGCGATTAGGAGCATGGGAGTCTAGGACAGCTAGGAATCTGGAGTTAAAATATGCTACAGCATCATCTAATGGAAGATTTTTTAGGATGGCCCAATTACATGCTTTGAGTTCATTCTGGAAGGCGGTAAGGTTAAAATTTTTGTGGGACCTAATAGTTTTATAGAGAGAAGCTTTGGTATTTTTATTTCAGGTGACTTACAAATGGGAAATCAAAGCAGGAAAGTAAGAAGAAAAGCTTATGAATATCACAATGAACATATAAAAACACTGCAATATAAAGGGCAAAGCTATTAATGTTCTGTGCAAAAATTGCTAGGACTTCCTCTTGAGAATTGTGTACAGTAATGGTGGCTGTATCTTTCAAACTATTGTGTTAAACCCAGACAAGGGAAGGCTAATTACATGCAGAGGTGTAGCTGGCTCAACTAGCACCCTGTGCCAGTCCCACAAACTTGTACCTCACCCCCTCTGCTCTCAAACGCAAAAAAAAAAAAAAAAAACCTGCTTCTTCCTTGAACTGCTGGTCTGGTGTACTGGCACCAGGTACACAGCAGATACACACTCCCTTCCTCCTACCCAGCTATTCAATGAAAGAACAAAAAAAAGTTGCTCAGTTTCGTGGCTGGTGCTCCCGAAGGGTAGAAGCCAACCAGGTCCTGTTTCTGAGTCCCACCCCTGCCCATTATTAGATGAGGGACAATTAAAAAAAAAAAAAAAGACCACAGGGTACCAGGAGCAAATCCGGTCCCATTTCTGCACCCCACCCCCAATCCAACTTTCTCACATTTTTTGCTTTAGCTGTAGAAAACTGCTTGCTACAGTTTATATTCCACACAGAGTGTTACAAGGCACGTTTTAGTAATAAAAAAATAAAAAAAACTGTTTTTGTCTTAAATTGCAGCAACCTGGCTGCTACAGTTTATACACAGCATGGAGAACTACAGCACTCAGTTATTAATTAAAAAAAAAAAAAAATCAACATTTTTTTTTTTTATTTTAAACGGTAGTAGACTACTTGCTATAACTGTAGCAAACAGTTGCTACAGTTTTTATCCTGCATGGAGCATTCCAGCACTCGTGGGAAAAAAAAAGAAATAGTAGGTTATTGATCCGGAGGTCATTCTAAGCCTAGCCGTTTCAACCCAATGTAATACCATAGAAGTGCTAGTTAATACCTAAGATTGTAGTTAGTGATGACTGCCCATGTCCAGGAGGGTTGTGGGCAGTATTCCTGTAAGACTTTATGGTGCCCTATCCACTCATCCATGTTCCTCTTGAACAATGTCATAGACGTGCTCTGTTTCACATTAATCAGTAGCCTGTTCCAAAGACGTGGCAGTTGCTGGGAGATAAATCTGTACCTCCAGCATGTCCTGTTTAAGTCATAGGCCATAGTTAAGTCCCTGGAATGGGCAATCCTAGACCCATTTGATTTATGGATATGCAGAAAGTTCATTAGATTTGGGTCTTGGAATACTCTGTAGGCCAGGCATATGTCTCCCCTAAGAAGTCTATACGAAGCAGAAGTCGGGAGTGCCTTTACTAATCAGAGACAGGAGCTTGGTATAGTGGTTAAGGTGGTTACCTTACAGATACAAGGTGCAAGGTTTGATTCTCACATGAAGTAACTGGTTAGGCTTAAAATGTCCCACAAGGACAGTTAGCCTAGTACTTAATTTATAGTGACAGGGACTTTAGTCAGTCTGTGTAAGGCACATGGTTGAACCTCTAGATCTTCTTTGTTAGAAACCTCTGAGGTCTCTCTAATTGCTGCAGGTGCTTAGTACTGTAAATACCAAATGGGGCATTATACTTAATTATGGGCTGGATAAGTGCCAAGTATAGGGAGGTTATAACTTCTTTTGCTCTTGAGGCAATGCCATTACTAATCAAATGTGCTATGTGGAAAGCTTTCCTTACTACAGCAGACATGCGGTGGTCAATGTTAAGGTAGCAGTTAACCTGTGATCATAGATCCCTTACCACTTCATGGGTACTTAGCGTATTGTTGCTGATTTGATAGTGTGAAGGGACATTGTTTGTGCCAAAGGGAATGATGATGCATTTCTTTGCATACAGTTTGAGACTGTGACTAATACACCAGTTGTTGGTCTGCGTGAAACCCTCCTGGAGTATACTGACATCATTTGGGGATTCAGTGATTGCACCTAGTTTGCAGTCATCTGCAAATTTGGTCAGCCACAACCCCTTAGCTTTGACCTGAACTTCAGAGAAGTACATACCAAACATTAGGGGACCCAGCACTGACCCCTTTCAAAGTGTGTGTCTGGTTTGTGAGGCAGTTGGCACCCCATCTTACAACGAAGGGGTTTATATTCAGTTTGCTAGTTTATCGGTAATGCCTGAATGTGGGATTGCATTGAAAGCCTTTCCCAGGTCGAGGTGTGCTGTGCGCACAGATCTGCTCTCATCGATGGCCTTGGTCACACTTTCAAAAAAAATCCACCAGATTCAACAGGCAGGATCTGCCCTTTACGAAGCCGAACTGGGTGGGATCCAGGGTTTGGAGGTCACATATGTCTTTATGAGGTCCATAACGATATGTTCCATGGCCTTACAGATGACTCTGGTCAGGCTTATGGGTCTGCAGTTCCCTGGGTCTGTTGCTAGGCCACTTTTGTGGAGGGGAATAACTGTAGCTGTTCTCCATTCTGAAGGAACAAAGCCTGTGGTTAGGCTATGATTGAAAAGGGCACTTAGTGGTGATGCTAGTTCATGTCTTAGTCTGTTTAGAAGACAATCTGGGATGTCATCTGGTCCCATAGAGGCTATGTTTTTTGCCTTGGACAGGGCTTTGAGGACCTGCTCTTCAGATATATAGGGTGGGCGGGGGGGGCAAGTTTGGGAGAGGGTTTGTTGTAAGTTAGGAGGGGATAAGTGAGTGAAATTTTCACTAAACCTATCCGCTAGCAGGTTTGCTATCTCTGTGGGGTCAGTGTGTGTGAGTTACCATTGGCCACAAGTTCTACACATCCTTGGGTCCTGCCCTTTAGGTTACATACATAGCTGTAAAAGGCATTATGGTTATCCTTAGCAGTACTTGCTAGGTTTTTTCTCAAAGGAACTCTTGGAGGATTTGACAAGTTGTCTTAATTGCCTGTTGAGACTGAGGACGGTGCTTTTCCATTGTTGAGACCTTGCCTTTGTTTGCTTAGACAGCAACTTTCTGGGCTTATTGTAGAGTTTGTTGATGCTGGATGTCCACCATGGTAGCTTGTTTTTACTTGGGGTTCTGGCTTTGATTCTTTCTGGTACAGCTGAGTTTATACACTTATGCAAGTGATTGTACAGGGCTTTAGTGTAAGCTTCAGTGTAGTTACCATTTCCAGCTTGGGGTGGGGCTTGGAATGCATTCATATATTCACCTAGGAGGGTATAGTTTGCCTTGGTGAAGTTTTTAGTCTGGATTTCACCCTTTGTGAGTTCTGGTGCTAGTGCCAGCTCGAAGGTGACTGATTTGTGGTTGGTTTTAACTAATGAGGGTCCAATAATTGCAACAGTGCACTTGTTTGACATGTTGGTGAGGACCAGATCTAGAATATTTGTTCCTCTTGTCAGGGTATGGACAATTTGTTTGAGGGCATTTGAATTCACAAAGTCAAGGAACATTGTTGCTAGTGAGTTCGGGCTAGCATAGGTTTCCCAATTGATGGTCAGGTAATTGAAATTCCCCATAACCAGTGTGTTCAGTAAAATTTGGATTGTCTTCAGTTTGGTTAAGTAGGCTTGTGGATGTTTTGACCCATGTTAGGAGAATCTATAACTGGCTAAGACTTGAATGTGGGTCTTACCCACCATAACCTGGATCTGGAGTAACTCCATGGAGTTGTCCAGTCTAACTTGACGAGAGGTGAATTTATCTCTAATATAGATTGAAACACCACCTCTTTTGGTTTTCACACATTCATTCTGCGGTTTAAAGGTGTGGAAGGTATTGTAGCATTGCAGGGCCCAGGTACTCTCTGAGGCCTTAAACCAGGTTTCTGTGACTGTACAGACATCTACATCTTCTAGTGATAGAAGTGCTTCCAGGGAGTGCAGTTTTTGGTTTAAGCTCCTAGCATTTAGCAGCATGACCCTTATTTTGTTCTGATTAGTTAATTTTACACTGGTAATGTTGTTTTCGAGACCTTGCCTAAAAAAGGCACTATGGGGGAGGCAACAGCCTTTGCCAGCAGCCAAAAGCCTTGGGGTGCCAGGTGCAAACCATCTTTGGCAAAGCAGCAAGGTTTGTCGACCATGGCTTCTCAGGCTGACAGGAACTGGATCCCCTTTGAATGACACCAAAAACTGAGCCAATTATTGAAATAAATAATTGTTTGTTTATACTGTGGCATCATTCTAGGTGAGGTTAGTATGCTGCTCAAGGCTAGGGACATACCTGCCTGGGACACATACTCATACAGCTCAACCATGTCTCTCTACATATAGTCCTGTGAGGTACGTCTCAGGTCATTCACTTCAACATGAACTATGACCGAGTCATAACAGTACTTGTTGCTGAGAGATTTGAATGCATGCATGATTTGATGAATATTGGCACTGGACAGGCAGGTGACCATGACTTTTTCCTTGTCCAGCCTGGTGAGTGAGACATCTGTGTGCCTCACTAATGAGTCTCCAATGACAAGAAAACTTGTTTTTGTGTATTACGCCTTATGGGCTTGGTAGGTGAGACACTGGTGTTGCTACGTGTCATGGGTGCTGTGGGGACTGTGTTAGCTGTAGCAGCCTTGTGTTTTGGAGGTCTCTGGTGCTTCGGTAAGTTTTTTTAGAGAAGCTCCGCATATGTGGATTACGTGTTTGATGTGTACTATGTGTATGCATAGTGGTACGTGTATGAGTAGTGGTACTATGTGAATATGTGGTGATAGGTGAGTTGACAACCTTCTCCATGTTACTGTTTTGACTGAGAGAGAGCATGGATTCTAGAGTCTTGGTGTAAATATATCTCTTGCACTCTGAACTAGATTGTGTTATTAGTACAGGGTTGTCTGTGTACATGAGGCAAGGCAATTGCTACACTGCCTCAAGAGACCCAAGCAAACTGTCCATAATGCTAGGCTGAAGACTGTTGTCACTAGGGGTGGCTTTTCAGAAGCGATCATGGAGGAGCTCAGTGAATGGATATTTCTGCCTGGTGTTTAAGGGAAAATTTGTTGAATTTAACTGTCCAGCTTTGGCACATAATTGTGTGGTAGTGCGAGGTAATGCATGACGTGCAAACAAACAAAAACCTGTTCAAATGCAGGGCTTAAATACTAGATGCTAAAATATGAAAATAAAACCCTAAAAAGATTCAAAAGGACAAATGAGGATGCATATCCCAAGCTCTGGACCAGCCTCCCTTTACCAGACAGGTTCCAATCAGCTCAGTTCTCTCACAAAAGTGCAGACAGGCCCCCTCCAATCCAAGATGGTCTGGAAAATGTGCTCAGAACAAACTAGCCACTACAAACAGTTCCAGAAGAAGCAGGCCTGGATATATATTTTTTAACACTCTAGCAAACTGGTTGCTAGAATTGCTACAGTTTAGACTAGACAGGAGTTCTACAGTGCTCAGGTTTGACTGTAAATTAAATCTCGTCTTAAAAGCTGGTATGCATTTAAACAGTCATGAGGATAGGTTGGATGGCTGATCCTGTCCACTAACACTTTGAGCTCAGGCAGTTGCTCTCTTTGCTCTGCCCTAGCTATGCTGATTACGATATGTGGTCTCTACCAGGAGACTTTATGAGGAAAGGTTATCAAAACAACACCTGTAGCATTAAAAAAAGAAGAAAGGTGAGAAATATAGTTTATGGAATTAATACAATTCAAGAAGGCAACATCTTTTGCAAAAGGAACTGTGCACAATGAGTCACATGTTGGACATTCAGGGAAAAGGACATAGGACACTCAAAAGTATTTGCTCACTGAAAAGGTGGTACTCAAATTAAACAATCTCAACAGAAAGTGATGACATTCACCAGCAATGGAAGAATTCAGAGTAATATGCACAGACATTAAGCAATAATGGAAAGAAGGAAGAGACAGAAACTGAATGTAAAGAAGGATTACAATGCGGTTTCTCACAGGTAACATGCATAATCAAAATGCCAGTTACTCATAGGTAACACACACAATAGGTGGACCCCAAATAGTCCTTATTTGACATCATATTTTGCATTTCTGAGATCAGCCACATTCCCTGTGAATATGAGGATCCTCATATAATATTTTAGCAAACTGCAGGGCTATATTATGTCACTTAAATCAATGATTCATGCTATAGCAATGGAAAAATATACATTTGCTTAAGACTAGGAAATGACAGACAGTGATCAGAACGGAAGTAGAGCAATACAATTTCAGATTTAACCGTTGTCAGCTAAACAGTTGTAGGAGCAGCCAGTCTGTTTTTATTAGCAGAACTGCATATGTGAAACAAAAATGTTATCAGGAATAAGTTAAGTACAGAACGCCAGGTCACTGATGGCTTGGAGAAGTTTGGAAAGGGGCGTTCCAAGACATCTGTGTTTTGGTAAGGATGCGGATGTCAGAGTGCTAGCAGATGCCAGCTAGTGAAAAAGATAGCACATGAATGTAGGTGCTAAATGCCTATCACATGTGACTGCGTTGCTGCTTGCTGGCATTCTGGGAGCTAAAGAAGGACATGTGCACCAGCTAATTTACTCAGTGTCATAAATGACAGCTGACAAGTCACCCGATAAGTTGTAAATATATAAAATGTGCTGTATTCCTCTGCAAGACCCTGAGTCAGACATGATGACTGAATAAAGAAGTTATGCAAAAGAAAGAACAGCTGCATATGGATGATGTATTTTTGTTTCGCTAATACTCAGGCCTTCCTTTTTGTTCAGCCACATTTTAAAGCACTATACAGTGGAACTAGTCAGCAAAGAACAGAAACAGCTGTTTATGTTAGTTCTCAGCTAAAAGTGCTCCTGGCACAACAACGAGAATGTATAACAAGCAATGCTGCAATATCCTGTTACAGAGTTCTACAAGCAGGAATCCAGCCAGCTCAGATCTGCAGATAATAAAAGATTACTGATGGAGTAAGGAAATACTGCCTGGGCCATATCACCCCTGAAAAGCAGTACATCGTATCAAGTTTACCTGCTAAAAACTGCGCTGCTGTTATAATTAATGATACTGGGCATTCTTTATTTTAATTGTCACCATGAAGAAATTAAAATGTTGCATGAAATTAATATCAGTAAATGCTAGTATGCTGAATATCTCTGTTGAAAGAGACAGTATAGCAAGGAGAAAAACCTATCACACCATGTACTATTCCTACACGGGTCACACACACACCAAAACTGCATGCATATCTGACCACAGCAGGGTATTTCTTGTTGGTTTCAGCTTCACATTCCTCAGGAAAGTTCTGTGTAACTGCCATCTGATCAGGAAAGTTTTCTGTCATTCAGGATGTGGATCAAACATGTGGCAGAGCACTGTTACAGCCTGCCAGTATGAGAAGATCATCAACACAGCCTTACTTTATCTGTGTAAAAGCACGCTGCAGTTGGAGGACACAGGACTGACACTTCTCACACATTTCCTTGATTTTGCAGAGGGCAACTTCAATTTTGCTGATGGTTACAGTATTATTTTTTTAAATCACATGACTACTTATGTCCAGAAATGGCCCAGTCTCTAAAGTCCTTAAAAAATCTTTTAAAGCTTTTCTTCAAGATGAAAACCTTTAGACCTAGGCTCTCAGCCCAGGCTCACCAAGTTATCCCCACTTCACCCCATTCACTGCATGAACATCACTATCAACACAGCTGATAGCAAATGAACACTGTGAATCAGCTGACACTGACCAAGTAATTCCAATCCTCCTTCTCGGCACCTCACTTTCTATCTGCTGTCCATTCACGCTACTACCATTGCCCCCAAACACTTGGCAGTTATTTGGTAAGTACATTAAAAGCACTGCATTTTAAGTTAAATTACAAGAACTGGTAACCCTGTTTGCCACTAAGTTATGATAACATTGTGATATTTACAGCCATCCTGCTGGAACACTTATAGGAATTACCAACAGTCCCCTTACAAGGGGGCTAATCACATTTGGTCTACATGAAGTGAGGACACAAGATATTATTAAACTAATACTTCAAAGAGGTACAGAAGTTGAGGTCTGACTATATAAATCTTTCAGAACTTGATCAAAGAGGAAAAATTATCCTAGAAAAATTAAGGTTTGAGTATTTATCAAATGACATCAAAAGCCCACAGTTACACAGATAAGCATTTTAAGAGACAGAGGGCTCTAAGCAGAATACAGTCTATACCAGACTCAATCTGTCTTCTGATGGCAGTAAGTGAGATGGGCACCTCGAGTATTTTTCAGTGATAATACCAAACTACTGTAGCACCACAGACTTCATCTGCCACCAGCTCCTCACAGACCTTTTTAGCATAATTAAAACTAATCCCCCCCCCCTCATGAAAACCAGGTAGCCACACTAAGTCATCCAATAACTGGCAACAAAAAATATCCTTTTACTATAACAATAGAACCTTTTCCTCAGCTTGATGACACCATACTTTTTATACAAACATTTGTTGTTTCAAAAAAATACTGACACTGGGAACAATGTCCAGATTTAACCATTCCTCCTGCTGTATTGAGAAACACAGGCCTCTCCAAAAGAACCTTGAAACTGACATCTTTCTTGTATACAATGGTAGGCTTACTCCCAACCTTACCAAGGTGGTCCTTATTAATACTCCAATTCTTGTAAATTATATCTCGGATGCCACCAAAATGCATGTTGTATATGATTATTAGTGCCTTATTAAAGTCCCTGTTGTTGTCATGGAGAATCAACTCTTTATTGTTATTGTTGACACTTACTGTAGCATTACCACTTGCACCTAAAAGGGGAAAAATTATCTTATTGTCTTTCATTATAACTTCATCAAAATGTTGTTCAGAAACTGTTCTGGATACCCCCTTCTTGTAAACATATTCCTCAAACCAGACAACTCATCCAACAATGTTTCAAAGTTACTTATCATTCTCGCCAACCTCACACATTGTCCCTTCACCAAACATTTCTTTTAGTGAGGGGGATACCAACTGTTAAAGTGCAGGAATGAATTAGAAAATGTTAGTTTGAGATATAATGTGGACTCAAACTTCATTCCCCAAGGACTACCTTAGTAAAGTTGGGAGTAAGCCTACCATCGTATACAAGAAAGATGCCAGTTTTAAGGTTCTTTTGGAGAGGCCTGTTTTTGTCAATACAGCAGGTGGAATGGTTAAATGTGGACATTGTTCACAGTGCCAGTATATTTTTTAAATAACAAATGTTTTAAAAAAAATGATGGTGTCATTAAACTGAGGAAAAGGTTTGATTGTTACAGTAAAGGGATAGTTTATGCTGCCAAGTGACAATGCTGTAAATGCTTTATGTTGGTAAAACCAAAAGGGCTTTTAAAGAAAGGATTTACCAACATCTATATGATATACAGGGGGGGGGGGGCTTAAACTAATGCCCTGGCCAAACATATTAAGAACAACCCCTTACATTGTTTTAAATTTGTAGGAATAGACCAGGTGAATTTAAAATCAAGGGGAGGGCCCTTTGATTTATACCATCAGCTCAAGGAACTGAGGTGGCAACTGAGGTTAGATGCCACTACCCCCCCCCCCCGGCCTGAACGAGACCATTTCCATTAGTAGTGTACTTAAATTAAAGGTACAATTTTGTTTTTAAAAATTTATAATAAAACATATATATATATATATATATATATATATATATATAAAATATATTTATATTTTTTGTCCTCTTTAGAATTTTTCAACAGTCCTATGTTTATTTTTGTACTTGTATCTTTACTCCTTTTCATTTTTATTTGTCATTTATTTTCACTTTTGTTGTTAATGTAGTATTGCATTAATAGATAATTGCATTTGTACTTTATGTATATTTTTATTGTGGGGGTTTGGTTTGTGAAAAGTAATGTGGATTTACATCTACTTTCTGCTAGGCTGGTTTGCCAATGTTAGGGCTTAATTTATTAACAAATTAATTCATTTGTTGCTTTGGCAAGTGATTTTTAGCTAGAACATTGATTTTCAATATGTATGTATTTAATGTTTGCGGTTGTGTAGTTTGTCATTCTGAAGAAGTCCTGGTACGTAATGGACGAAAGCGCTCAATTATTTTCAGTAAATACTGTGCCATGCAGTGGGTTTCCCCTGCTTTTTTCTTTTCCTTTTTACTCATTAGGCTAATTTGTCTAAACAAATTCACGGAATTCACAAGCTCACGTTCTCCTTTATCCTTCATTTTTCAAACTGTGTAAGCATTTTAGGATGTAGTACAGGGTATTGATGGCATCCTATCCTCCCAGGACAGTGTAGCATGCCCACAACAATTGCATCTTTTGTCCCCTGTCAGTTTTGACCAGTGGCTACTTAAGAATGGTAGGCTGTTTGAATTCACAAGGAGAAATGGATTCTGGTTCATCTATGAGCCACTTTAACTATAATGAGAAGCAAACTGACTGAAAATGTTCTTATGTATATGTGTGGGGGGTGTGGGGGGGTGTTGGGGGACTGAAAGCTCAAACCCCCATCAGTGCAGGGGCTTGCTCCTCTACAGTCCCTTACTTATTGTAACTAAACGTGAAGTTACAAACTCTTGGGACATAGTATAAACCTTACTGACTAATGCCATATCACTTTATGGGCTTATTTAATCGTGTAGACAAGCAGCTGGAAGTTAAACGATGCAGTCATATCAGGTGTGCTTTGCCTGTGCACTGCATTATGGCTGTGGACAATGGTCTTAGTGACAACAGACAGCAATATAAACATCAAAACTGATAATAAGATTTCTTAAAAACTTCCTACAGGCAGAGTTCCTGAATTTTTTAAAAATAATTTGATTTAAAACAAATTTGCAAAGCAAAGCACTTCTTTAAAAATAAACATTTTTTTTTCTGTTCTGAGCATAATCTTATTGTAAGACAATAATAAATCTGACTGCATGGTAGCTGATGTTCTACCTCTACATCCCAGATAACCACAGCTTGAATAGCGAGGAGTACAGTACACTACACACTTAGGTAACCTGCTGCATTTTTCTACAACTCTTTCCATGAAAAAAAGTGTCCTTTACTGTTAAGGTTAAACAATATAGCTTTTCCTTCCTCTTCAGCCATATGTCAGTACACCGCCCCATAAGCTTTTTCCTGTACTGGTATCACATCTCTTTTTCTCATCTATCTTTTAAATGAAAATATATTTATCTGCCATAACCTCTCCTTCTGCCCTTTTCCAACATTCCTTTACTAATCAGGAAGCTTTTCTTAATGCATTTCCAAATAGAATGATATTCTTAAACCTATATCAGAAGTGAGCATTGTACTCCAGATGGGTCCTGGGCATGGATTTATAGAAGGGTAATATACATCTCTGTTCTTGGAGTCTTTTCCCTGTAGGGTACGGCCCAGCATCTTAATGGCATTTACTAAATCTTTCTTTGTTTACAATTGATGGATCATCTGTCCTGTGACTACCCTATTAAGATCCTTTTCCTGAGCTGTAGTTTTAGGATCAGTCCTCTTAGTTGTTACCTTACTTTGAGATTATCAAACCTTGGGTGAAATACTTCCCACTTTTAGTCTTAAACCACAGATGCCACCTGTCAGGACATTTTGTCACTCTCCTCACTCCCAGACCTTTCAATATCCCTTCTGTCTGAATGTGTCATCTGCAAACAGTCTAACTCTGTTCTTAGTCCATCAGAATGTCTAAATACAAAGGCATGTAACACCACTGATTCCAGATCTGACCCCTGGGGAATCCACTAAACACTTCTGTGTCTTTTAAGAGACCCTTCTAACTACTGCAGTTTGCCTCCTGACACCTACCGACCCTTCTACCCATTCAGCTAACCTATCCAACTTCAAGTACCTTGCCTCTCGGTCTCCTGCAAGGATTGAATCAGTGTCTTTACTGAGCTCAAGGTAAATGACATTGACCAGATTTTCTTGCTTAAGTTTAAGCATAACCTGGTCATAAAATGTACCTGGGTGGACCGACATGACTTGCCTTCCACTCACCCACACTGGAACTAGAACTGGAAAAACATAAATATAGTTGCAAGTATAGAAAACTTCTGGAAGAGCCTCATTTTGATCAAGAACGAATGCAGGAATGGTTAAGGAGAGGCAAATTCAGATCAAGAAATGAAAGGTTAATATGGGCAGCCCAAGATAGTGGGCTACATACACGCTAGTTTACAAAGTCCATTGAACATGTGGGAGAAACAGACATATGTAGGTTTTTTAAAACTGAAATGGAAACAGTCACACACCTTGCTACTGGTTGCAATGCACTAATGGCAGAGGGACTGTATACTGAAAGGCATAATAATGTGGCAAGACTTACACTGGAGATTGTGCAAACATTATGGTATCAAAGTGGCTGAAAAACACTGGAAACATGAGCCACAAAGAATCATAGAAAATTATGTTTATATCACATGGGATCATCCATTACCAACAGTTCAAAAGACAGATGCTAGAAAATTGGATATAGTGGTCCAAGAAAAGAAGACAAAAGTAGCATTGATCATTGAAATCACCACACCTAGTGACTACAGTGTCTTGCATTCAGAGAGACACAAAGTCATAAAATACGTTGATCTGCAGGCAGAAATGAGAGCCATGTGGAAGAAAGATACCCAGACAGTTCCAATAGTAGCAGGAGCAACTGGCCTTATAAAAAAGAATTTACAGTCGTATTTAGATATATTACCAATTCATGTAACACCGTACGAATTGCAGGAGGAGTCATTACTGGGCACATTGCGGTGCTGCGAAAAGCACTACTGGCTAACATCAAAGAGTGAAACAATACTAATTTCACAAACTTTAATCGTACTTTGAATTAGGAATGGAGTCCATTCCTGTCATGGTATTAGAAACCCAGAAGATCTGGAGAAATTAAAAAAGCCAGAGAACTCATCCTGCAATGTTCTGTCCTCCAGGAAGTAATTTGGCTTTCCATCAGCATTTTCTCCCTGATTTTCCTTTGATATCAAAGAAGAACTTATGTGTACATTGTTTCCTGGGTCACTTGTAACTTTCTGAGAGGGTAGGAGTTCCCGGGAGAGACTGAACAGGTTGGACTAGCTGGAATGGAATGGGGTTACATTAATCTTACATTAGTTGTTTGACAGTGTGGTGCAGATGTTTAAGACTGTGGCTGATATGCTGTACAACAACCACTGGTTTGATTTCCACAGCCTCCATTTGCTTCCTGTGTGAGCAAGTCAGTTAACCAGACATTGGTTTCAAGCTAAGCATGAAACTGGTCCTTATGGATCAGTGCACCACACCTGTTTGCAAACATATATATATATATGGGTCTACTTTGTTTCGTTGAATCTCATTTCACTGAATTTCATTTCACCCCGACCACATCGCTGAAAACTCAGATTATTGAAAACTCATTTCACTGAACTGAACTTAGTATATATGGCACTGTGTAGAGTACTATAAGGCAATTAAAGGGTATATGCCCTTTTCCTTACCGTAGTGCCATCCAGGAGTTAGTATTTATAGTTAGGGGGGATGTGGGGGGCACAGCCCCCCCTCCGGGTGTGTGTGGGTACACAGACCCCCACCTTGTTTGTTTTATATTGTATTTTACCAAAAACTTCAAAACAATACATTTGAAACAATAGACATGCATAGTTGCAACACCAATGACTAACTCTCTCCAGAAGACAAAATGTACTCAAACTAAGTGGGGGGGGGGCTACCCCCTCCCATCTATATACACTAACTCCAGGATCGCATTACAGTGGGGAAAAGGACATATACCTTTTACTTGCTTTACAATACTCTACACAGTGACATATATAATAACTGCAGTTCAGTGAAATAAGATTCAGTGAAATGAATTTTCAGTCATTTTGAGTTTTCTGCGAAGTGGTCAGAGTGAAATTAAATTCAGTGAAATAAGATTCAACAAAACAAAGTAGATATATATATATATATATATATATATATATATATATATATATACATATATATATGTCTACTTTGTTTTGTTGAATATATATATATATATATATATATATATATATATATATATATATATATATTTTTTTTAGTTTCATCGGCGGTAGCGTTGTAACCTCACAGCAAGAGGATCTCCCGTTCGATTCTCGGCTGGGATTGGGAGTACCTTCTGTGTGGAGTCTGCATGTCCTCCCCGCGGTTGGATAGCGTTCGAAAGACATGCGTGCGTAAATGGGCGTGCCTTCATTGAAGGTTGGGTGTCGAGCTGGCACCTCGGCATTTCGTAAAAATCCACTGACAATCATTAGCGGACCGGAGTTCCGCTGTGGTGACCCCTTTCCGGGAAAAGCCGAAAGACAAACAACAACAAAAACATTTGGGCAGATTCATCTTTGAGCATGGTTAAATTTGGGGTGAGGGGATTGATTATAATTTCAATAACAAAATAATTTTATTGAAGAACTAGACAGACAGCTAGACAGACAGAAAGATAAAGTGCAAAAGTAACTCCATGAAGACATATTCTAGACCAGAACTGCAAAAATACTTTAGAAAAGGGTAGGAGTCAACTACACAGTAAAAAAAATGGGAATTATGGGAACAATACATACTGGGGAGGAATGAGGTTTAAAAGAAGGCAGGACTTAAATGAGCTATGCAATATTTGACTGAAAATGACTGGGTAAATTATAAGTAATGTATAATGTTTGCAACTGGGAGTGTCTCAGTATGGTTTCTGATGTAAAATGCTTGCAACTAGGATTGTGTCAGTGTGGTTTGCTTTCATTTATATAAATGTATGACTGCCTGTGTCGTAAGTGATGATTTAATAAAGATGTTTGTTGTTTAAATAAAAGGGCAATAATGAAATAATTTATGTAAATATTTCTTAGGTTATATGATATACAGCAAAATATATGTGAAGTATAATGTTTGTAAACGTGAACTTATTCATACAATTTGATTATTTTTATATAAATGTAAATATGCCTATGTCACAAGTGATAATTCTGTAGAGGTGTTTAAACAAACTGCAAAAAAAAACACCTTGAGAAGAAGTACAACACTCCCCAACAGAGTAATAATTCAAAATGTCAGAATAGGGCAGTGAAAGGCTAATGAAACCCTTTGCTGCCTATGTAGAAAACGCTATATGTGAACTCTCATTTGAAAGTTCATAATACCTAGCAGGAAATTGTAACAGGACACACAGGTACAAAAAAACACCTATGATTACAATTCTAGCCTCAGGGAATTAAATGTAGTTGAGTACTGAATTTGACTTTCCTGTTTGGCTACGTCACACCAAGGAATTTGAGTGAAGGCAACTTGCAAATGAAAACAATCCCTTTTCCTGGAAAATATATAATTTTTTAGAAACTTTTGCTGGAATGACAACACAGTAAATATGTGTTTTCTTGACATGGTTGCGTTCCACAACACTAAGCAAAAGTCATGTTTCTTGAGAAATGAATCGGAAGACAACTGCATTACAGCTGATGAAAAATTATAACAATAAAGTAAGAATTTGAAAGTGAAAACAAGGGTTGCATTTTGCATTATCACTGTGTTTCCAAAATACAACAAACAGCAACTTCAGCTCCTTTTGCACACATCCTGTCTCACTAAAATGTGCTGCTTATGATAGGATAAATCTCCTGTGACTGTGAAGAAGCCACATAGACATAATGACCACAGTGACATACATTAACTTGCGGCCATCAAACATTTCCAATCTTCAGGCTAAATCAATGACTGATCATGTATTGGCTGTTTGCATTCACACAAAAAGCTTACCACCCCCATCCCCCAGCAAAAAAATTATCCCTTATTTGTCACTTTAGTGTTCGTGATGAAAGACAAAGAAATTATGGCTGCATTAATGTATTTCAGCTTGGTGTTCTCAGACATGCATACACTGCCCTAACACAAGCCATATCAATGATTTTTTAACAGTCGTTCACATACAGCCCAACCCCCAAACACACAAAGACAGTTACCTCCTGTGTACAGATGGGTCTCCTTCAGTAGATAGAACTTTTAAAAGTTCAAACCTCATATGGCCAAGACCATATGATCGAAATTTTAAAAGTTTGAACGGACTGAATGGAAATCCCTCTACAGTGTGGAACGGGAAGATTTCCCTTTTCTGCAATGTAGTACAATGTTGGAGTTGGTATATTTAAGTAGCGGGGGTGTGGGGGTGCAGGGGGGCTTGCTCCCCTGCTACAAATGTTTAGTTTTTTTTTTACTTCAGTGTTCAAACTTTTAAATGTTCGATGTTATGGTCTCAGCCATATGAGGTTCGAACATTTAAAAGTTTGATCTTCTGAAGTAGATCCGTATAGATATGTCTGACTATGATGCCATCATTTTCATCTCACACATGTATACACTGCCTCCTACTCAAACAAACCACGTTAATTATCATTTACAGTGATCATGCACATTTATCATATGCATAAATGAGTTTGTCGAGACGATGACTAAAACACCTTCTTGGTATTATCAAGACAAGCTCACTTCTATAGATGGTAAGAAATCAGACCAGGTAGCAGAAGCATTGTAATGCATAAAAAAGACTGTACAGTGCAAAATGAAGTCTGCTGCAAGAAGGTTCAGAACTGGGTAACAACACTTCAACAACATAACAACTGAAGAACCATAAGAAAGACATAATGAAATAATATACATGAAATAAGTAGGCCTATAAAACCTACCTACTTATGCCTTAATACCCCTAATTCAAATGGGTATACAAATGGGTGATGAATGTGACTGACTACTGCACTAAAAGTGCTGCTCTGCCAGTCTTGTTTAATCGACACAAGGTTATTCTACTCCAAAACATCTAAAGTCTAGGAACGTTGCTTCTCAAAACAGTAACACTACCAAGGCTGCAAAACACAAAAAACATTTTAGCTGCAGGAGCAAGCCTCTGCATTCCCCACTGCACAGTGAAGTCCTTCACACTAAAGAACTATATATATATATATATATCTATCTATCTATATATATATATATATATATATATATATATATATACATATATACACATACATACATATATATATATATATATATATATATATATATATATATATATGCATATATACACATACATATACAGTATATATATATACACACACACACACACACACACACACACACACACACACACACACACACACACACACACACACACACACACATACATATATAAGTTTCAGTTTTAGGACATAGGTGCTTGTGTGTGTGAATATATATATATATATATATATATATATATATATATATATATATATATATATATATAAAGTATTACCTTACTTTCACGAAAGTGCACTTCAATGTAAGTGCACTTGTGCGTATTCCGGTTCAGCGAACTGGCAATCTAAATAAAACAGACCACTACAGTGGTGGGGATAAGGGAATATAGCTGTTTGCCCACTGTAGTGCGATCTCAGAGTTAGTATATTTAATGTAGCGGTGGTGAGGGGGTGCAATCAATCAGTGTGTATATATATATATATATATATATATATATATATATATATATATATGTGTGTGTGTGTCTGTATGTATATATACACACACACACACACACACACACACACACACACACACACACACACACACACACACACACACACACACACACACACACACACATATTTATTTATGTTGTCTGTAAATACATTCCAATTCTGAGATCAGACGAAGTTAGAGAAGTGCAAAGAAACAAGTAAAATGCAACACTCACTTTATCTTGCTCAAATCTAGCTGCTATGACAGAATGCCATTCAACATTCTGATCATCGATTACCTACCCAGTGATAAACAGTGGGACTCCTAGAATATCACTGCTGCTGAGTGACCTGTTAAACGGTTCTGTCAAGAACATACAATAAGACTGCTTTTCTCTCACTTTGTATTACAATTTCTGTTTGCATTATTCTAACTTACCTTTATTTTCTCAATAAACTGGCTAAAATATCTCAACTATAAAATCATGTTATATAACTTGTATCTGCTCTTAACCAACGTTTTCATATTATGTCTAATTTGGTATAATTATTTAAAAAAGAAGTTATGTACTCACCATAACGTTCCATGTTGGTCATCCATCTCACCCTTCATTTTTACATATGGGTTCGGAGCTGATTCTCAGCTCCGACTCGGAGAATTTCAAGCTCGAAGACTTCTGGTTGGCTCGTGGCTAAGCAGGTATCCCAATGGTGCACCAGTGCAATCCCCAAATCTTGTTTGCTGCTCGCTATAAACAGAAAAAAAAAACCCTTAATCAACAAACCAATACTAAAGGGTCGCCAACCAAGAAATTTAAAGTATTACCTCCAGATCTTCCAGGATGGGGGCAGGAGGGCAGGTTGGTAAAAATGAAGGGTGAGATGGACTACCAACATGGAACGTTATGGTGAGTACGTAACTTCTTTATGTTAGGTAGTCCAATCTCACCTTCATTTTTACATATGGGACAGCGTCCCTAGTGCCTTATTCTTGGGTGTCTCATTGGAAAATACTCCTGAGCACCGTGGAGTCAAAGGATGCTCTACCCCTAGAAGCCAAATCCAACTTATAATGAGTAATGAAAGTGTGAGGGGTAGCCCACGTAGCTGCTGCACAGATATGATCAATTGGTACCCTGGCTTGAAAGGCTACAGAGGTAGACAGAGACCTGGTGGAGTGAGCCTTGATCCTGTGAGGTAAAGGTCTGCCATCCGAACTGTAGATGAAAGCTATGCAACTAGAAATCCAGTTAGACAATGTCACCTTAGAAACTGGTAAGCCCAATCTGGAGTTGGAAAAAGAAATGAACAACTGGTCCGATATCCGAAATTCTTTGGTCCGTTGCAAATAAAAATGTAGCTGTCTGTGAACATCCAGCTGATGGAAACGATATTCAGCTGCATTACAGTGATTGGGAAAGAAAACGGGAAGCTCAATCGACTGATTCAATGTGGCAGAAGAACAAACTTTGGGAACAAACGAAGGATTGATACGTAAAGAAACCCTGTCTTTATGAAAGAGTAAATAAGGTGGCTTAATAGACAGGGCTTGTAGCTCAGATACATGTCTGGCTGATGTAATAGCTACTAAAAACACAGTCTTCCAAGACTAATATTTTAAGGAAGATGAATGAGATGGTTCAAAGGGAGGGGATATTAGTTTGGACAACACAAACTTTAAGTCCCAAGAAGCCACAGGTTCTTGTAATGATGGTCTCAGTAAAATGGCTCCTCTCAAGAAAGTCTTTCATAGCTTATGAGACATAAGGTTGACATTTGGAGACCCTAAATAAAAATGAGAGATTGCCGCCAATTGAACTTTGATGGTGGCCGCGGCAGATTCCTGCTGAAAAAGCTCTGAAAGGAATTCCAGAATCACAGGAACAGGGGCGGTGTAAGGATCCACTTTCATTTTCTGTGCCCAAATAGAGAACCTTTTCCATTTACTATCATACAGCCTTCTGGTTGAGGGTTTATGCGAGGATAAAAGAATATGGGACACTGACGACAAAACATCATGAAGCCTGATTAGAGATGGAACTGGAGCAGCCAAGCTGTCAACTTGAGGATATGGAGAGAGGGGTGTAGTAAACTGGACATGTGGGTCAATAGATCTGGAACTGGGTCCAGAATCCAAGGATCATCCAGGAGAAGAGGCTCGAGGAAGGGGAATCAGACCTGACGAGGCCAGTAAGGAGCAAGGAGAATCACCTTGCTTCCCAGTAGATTGGCTTTCTGTATCACTTTGGAGATAAGAGGGAATGGAAGAAAGGCCTATAGAAGTCCCGTGGGCCAAGCGTGGACCAGAGCATCTCTGGTTGTCCCCAGAATGTGCATTGCCACCAGAAAGCACTGGGAAGAAATCACCCATTCCCAAACTCGCATGGCCTCTCGACAGACTGGATAAGATCTGGTACCATCCTATTTGCTGATATACCACACAACTGACATGTTGTCCAATTGTATCGCAATCGTCCCTGGAGGAAGAAGTCCTGAAGTGCTTGCAACGTCAGAAGCACCACTCTCATCTCCAGAATGTTGATAGGCAGATGAGCCTCGTGTTCTTGCCATGTGCCGTGGACAGTCCTGCCAAGATAATGCCCCCCCACCTGACCTGGGAGGCATCCATGGTCACAGTGGCAACAAGTTGGGTAGGCACAAAGGGAGCTCTCGTGAACAAGTTGTTGGGGGCTATCCACCAACGAAGGTCCTCTTTGCAAGATTCCGTCAGCAGGACAGGGTGACTCAGCGGTAGATATTGGAATGACCACTGGAAGAACAGAAGCCATTGAAGGATTATCATGTGCAACCTGGCTAAAGGTATTAACAGAATAGTTGAGGCCATCATTCCAAGAAGTTGAAGAATCTATTTTGCTTTGACTTTCCGAAGTGGAAGAAGACGCTGAACTTGTGAGATGAGGTTTTGTGCTCTTTTGGTGGGAAGACGAACTGTCATATCCACTGTGTCTACCTCTGTGCCTATAAATATCACAGATTGTGAGGGCAGTAATGCAGATTTTTCCTTGTTTATAGAGATCCCTAGTTGAGCACAAAGCTGGATGGTGGTGTCCCTGTTTTGGAGGAGTAGATGCCTGGTGGGGGCGGTCAGGAGCCAGTTGTCCAAATACAGAAACACCTGGAATCCCTTGATGTCTCAGGTGAGCTGTCACTACTGCCATGCATTTGGTGAACACCCTCGGGGCTGTGGTGAGACCAAAGGGCAGAGCAAAAACTGATAATGGCTGGCTCCCAACCGGAAGAGCAGATATCTCCTTGATGCCTTGTCCATTTTTATATGTTAGTAGGTGTCTTGGAGATCCAGACAGCACATCCAATAGTCTTTCCCTAACAACAGGAGTATCAACTGCAGTGTGACCATCTGAAACTTGTCCTTTTTCATGGATTTGTTTAATCTGCTGAGGTCCACAATTGGCCTCCAGTCTCCGGTTTGTTTTGGGACAAAAAAGAACCTGGAGTAAGTTCCATATCCTGTCTGGTCTGCTGGGATGGGTTGGATGACTCTTTTTGAGAGCAACTGCTGATCTCCACAGTTGCCTGATCCCTGTGATTGGGTGGAACATCTGGGATCTTTTTGGGAACAAACGGTGGAAGGGAAAAGGGTATGATATAGCCTCTGGTAACAACTTTTTGTACCCACTTGTCTTGGCTTATACTTAGCCAGACTTCTGAATACAAAGAGATGCGACCCCTGACTGGCCCCAGAGAAACGCAGTCAGGCCCCACATCAGGAGCACTGATAAGGCTGCCCTTGAAAGGAATCACGGCCTTGCTGGTATTGCGGACTGCCCCTGCCTCTAGGGTGACCATTCCCTCCTCCTCTGCCTCTGAAGGAGAAATCACTCTGTGTGTCCGGAAAGGCCCTCTGGGACTTTTTGAACCACATTTTACCTCCTCTTTGACCTTTGGGGTATGGTCGAGAGGGGATGGTAAAATGGACTCCCACGGCAGGGGGAGTCTTTCCTTCCTGCTCACACTGAGTGAGTGTTTCTTTCACCTTGGGACCAAACAAGGAGGAACCATCAAATGGGGCGTTGGTGAAGGTGGACTTAAAAGGCTCCGTAAAATTACACAAGCGCATCCAGGAGTGGTGCCTAAGGGCAACTCCTGAATCCGCTGCTCTGCTTGCTCCATCGGCAGCATGGGAGATAAGTCACATGGAGGAGTTAACTTCCGAATTTTGGGTGGACAACTGAGCAGAGATTCTATCAGGGACTCCCTCAGGGCAAGCACCCTGTATGGAATCTCCTAACTCCTTGAGGAGATCCCTCTGCAACCTTGTGAAATGGGTAAGATAGTTCTGAGATCGAAGTGTGAAAGCCACTGAACTAAATACATGCTTCCCAAATCTGTCCAACTGTTGAGACTCCTTGTTTGGTGGATGAACAGAGGAAGAAGTCTCCGCTAACTCCTTCTTCATGGCTGCCGTCACCACCATGGCATCTACTGGAAAACCCTTAGACAAGAATTCTTTTCCAGGAGGGGCAGACAGGTACTTATTTGGTCTTCTAGGAACTGGCTCCATGGTATTGGGAGTATCCCACACCTTCCGAATAACCAGATCTATTAGTTCATCGAAAGGTGGAGACACCCAAGAGGCAGAGGGTTGAGAACCAAAAGCCTTCAGGTACACCGACTCCTCATCAGAAGGGTTGACAGTGAGCCAGTCGCACCTCTGTTTAAGGATCTCTAGGATGTCCACAAAGGGGACATCATCAGAGGATGACTTGTGGGACCCCTCCGACTCCTCGAGGTCAGTGTCCGATGTCAGAGACATCCTGGGAGTCAATATGCCTCCTCTTGCATACCCTCTTCTGAGGAGGCTCCTCAAAAGGACCTTCTGGGGAGGCTCCGGAAGAGTGAGGGCCACCAGCCAGTGGCTCCTGAGGCTGTGGGTCTCTGCTGTCTCCGGAGAGAGTAGGTACTAAGACCGAAGTGGGAGCCCTGGGGGGAAGAGTGCTTGTACCACTGGCAGGGGCTGTAGATTGTGACAGCACACTCCTCAACACCTCAAAAGCTGACCTCTCCAGCTCCAAAGACCCCCCCCCACTCCAAAGAGACGAAAGATGGTGCTGGAGCCCGAGCCATCGGCTCCGAGATAGATGCAGGGTCCAAGCTCACCCTGGCAGAAGCACCGAGTGGAAGGCTCGGAACCAACGAAGATCGATTCAAACCCTCCCCATCGGCACCAACAGAAGAGCTTCAGTCCCTGGACACAATGGACGGAGCCAAGCATGTCGGAGCCAAACTCAGCTCCAATCCAACAGCAAGGGGAGCTGGAACCTTGGGTTCCTCCATTGGTAACAAGTACTCCGGCTCCAAAAAGCCAACATAGCTCAGAGGAGGAATCATGGATGAGGGCAAAACTGGTTCGAGTGGCTCCGGAGGTGATTGGGTCGGAGCCAACAAAAATTTAGGTAGAGCAGACGACTTCAGGAGTCACAGTACTACCCTCTCCACATCCTCTTCCAAAAGACTCCTGGAAGATCTGGAAGATAAAGTTGGGGATCTCGACCTAGCAGGCACTGGAGATTTGATCAGCAAGGAGACCGGTAGGGATTCTACAGACCGGCTCCGAGCAGAAGAGTCAACTATTTCCAAAGGTTCAGCAGTCGGCACTGAAGTACCTGAGACTGACTCTGAAACCGTGGTGCTCTCCTTCGGCTACGAAGACTGAGGAGTCGAGGAGGCAGATTTTGTTAATTTGGAAGGCAGCTCCAAAAAACCAGCCGGTGCTGGAGAAGGCCTTTTTGAACCTTTTGATTTGGAGTCAGATCTTGACTTTGAAGACTTAGACGAAGAAGCCGATGAACCAGATAAGGCTTCCCCGAAGGTTGGCTTCAGAAGAACCCTGAGTATCAGCTTGTTCTTTCTCTCCTGCAACCCTTTAATAGAGAAAGCATGACAGAACAAACATGATTCCTGCAAATGGATGGCTCCCAAGCAGTAGACATAGCTACTGTGTCCATCCGTCAAAGACATTTTCTGGGAGCATTTCATGCATTTTTTGAACCCAGAGAGTTTATGCTCCTTGCTATCCTTAGACATTGCAGACACACAAGCCAAACCAGAGGAGAAAAGAGAAAGAGAATAACTGAGGACTAGGTCCTCTAACTAAAAAGGGCCTAGCCCTACAGAAGAATTACACAAGGACTAGGTCCTCTAAGTTAAACGGGCCTAGCCTGTTGTAAGAGAAACTAGGTCTTTCAACTAAAAAAAAAAAAAAAAACAGACCAACAGACAGATATTTAGTCACACAGAAAAATTTCCAAATAAAATCACAATGAAGGAGTAACACGAGGACTAGATCCTCTAAGTTAAACGGGCCCTGTGAAAGAACTGGGTCTTGTAAGTCAAAAAGACCAAGTATAAAACACCACACATACACGCACACACGCTCAATAAAACAGAAAAAATTTGCAACTGCAAACGTAGATAAGACTTTAGCGGATCCTCACCAAAGACCACCAGTTAACAATCAAGTGATTAACAGTAAATTAATCAATAGGAGCCCCTGTTGATTAAGAATGGTGAAACAGCCAAAACTAATGGTCTAGACAAAAAAAGCGCAACTGCGCCTAACTACTGGTACACGGGATATTACTACTAAGGTCAAACAAGACCACAGGACAATTAAGGTAAAGCCCTATAAATAATACTTTCCAGTGAATAACAGTAAATATGCAAAAAACACTTATTAATGAAAAAATTGCAAAAGACTTAGCCAGAGCCACGAGAAGCACATCTGAACTCATTGACGCGGCAAACGTGATCTGGGGATTACACTGGTGCATCATGGGATACCTGCTTAGCCATGAGCCAACCAGAAATCTTCGAGCTTGAAAATCGGCAGAGTCGGAGCCGATCCCATATATAAAAATGAAGGTGAGATTGGACTACCTAACATCTGTAGTCATTTTGCATTATTTTTAAAAACTGTGAAACTATTGTTCTTAAAATGTTTTGTAATCTTTAGTGCTTCTCTCCCCAGGCTTCCTCTGAAAATGGGCTCCTCTTCAGTTGGACTTTACTGGTAATCAGATGTCTATAAATAAATAAATAAATCTGTAAGTGTACCTGCCACATTCTTCTGGAACTAGGAAGGCATTCTGTCTTGACCCTGCACCATGCCTCCCCTTAACATCTAGAGTTTACATTCTACAACCTCCCTTCCTATATGCCCTTCTCTCACCCAGGTCTGTTTTATGAAGGCAGAAGTAAAGAATTCATTAAGAAATTCTATGCCCCTCCTTCCTTATCTTCTCCATACTCACTGCAGTCCCTCCCCACCCCATACTCATTTTACACCCTCCCCCTTACCCATGTTTACTGTACTCCTTCCTCCCCTTTTTCATACTCACTGTACTCCCTCCTCCATCACATAATAACTGTACTCCTTCCTCCCATTTTCCATGCTCACTGTATCCCTCCCCTCTTCCCTGTGCTCACTGTATCCCCCACCCTTCCCTGTGCGCATCCCACCCCCCTTCCCTGTGCTCACTGTATCCCTCCCCTTTCCTTGTGCTCACTGTATCCCTCCCCTTTCCTTGTACTCACTGTATCCCTCCCCCTTCCCTGTGCTCACTGTATCCCCCACCCTTCCCTGTGTGTATCCCACCCCCCTTCCCTGTGCTCACTGTCTCCCTCCCCTTTCCCTGTGCTCACTGTCTCCCTCCCTTCTTGTGCCCAGTGTAACCCTTCTCCTCACTGACAGTCACTGCAGCCCTGTCTTAATCATCCATCTTTCCCCTAAGTATCTAATGAATCTTTTCTTCCCTCCCTCCTTCTCTCTCTAGCTTTATTCCAGCTCCTAGTTTTTTTCTAGTTTCACCTTTGCCTTTTTACTGCTACCTTTGTTGACATTTTACAAGCTTCCTCATACATCTACTTTCAGCTTTGCTCTTTTTTGTAATGTGTTTACCACAGCTTATTGCATTTGCCAAATCTTCCATAGCTGATTACATGTTATAGCATACTTTCCATAGCCGAGTGTGTATTCTTATCCATTTTCATAGTTGAATCTTTGTGTCCATCTCTTTATCTTCATTCTCATGCTGTCTGTTCCCTGTACTTTACTCTCATATTTTTAACTCAGCCTTAATGCTACCTACCTTTCTATTGTCCCACTAATTAGTTTTACTTGCTTTTTGTACCCCCACACATGGTAAACTAGTGTTATTATGAACAGGGTACATTTCAGTTATAGGTTTCAAGCTCTCTCATTCTTAAGTGAAATATGCAGTAGTTTCTCCTTCCTTTTACTTTCCAGTAATAGCTAAAAGAATCCTTCTTGGTCTAGTCTCTCTACTAATTCGTTCTCTTTTCCTGATCTTGATATAGGAATGCAGTGTGCATTTGTCGTATTAAAGTCTCCCATCATAATTTTCCTTTTTGAATTCCAGGACGTTATCCTTTCATTAACTTATTCATCACCCCCCACCCCACCTTTCAGCATCCAGTTGTTGATATATTTGTATTTGACTATGAGCTTGTACTTTTCTCTCGTCAGATGTGACCTTCAGAGTGCTATGTTTTGATGATTTTCAAAGCTGGTGTCTTCCCTGCTCTACTCCTCTGTCCTCATATACCATTCTGAAAACAGAGGTAATCCAGAGGGCTCAAGTGAAGTCTGGTATCCCACCTGTGACCCAGAGGGTGACAGGACTAACAAGAAACAGAGTATAAAGGATAAGTGCCCACTCATCCATCTACCTTCTTAACTGAATAAACTACTGGAAACTTCAACAAGGTATCTTTATTCCTCCCACAGGGAGGGTATCAGAGAGAGAGAGAGAGACAGAGAGAGAGAGAGTCTCTTAGATCTGCTAGCTAAAGTGATTTTATCTGAACTAATCCTATGTACCATGTACTAATGTGACTGCTTGACTGCTAACTTTTGATGATTTTCAAAGTCGGGCTCTTCCTGCTCAACTGCTCTGTCTTCATATACTTGAGAATATATGCTCTGCTTAGTCTAACTGCCACCACTCCTCCCTGTCTTGTCCTTTCTATCCTGCTTGAACAACTAACATCCTATGGTTTCCATATCCAGTCCCGTTCATCATTGGTCCAAGTTTCTGTTGCACATTCACTGTCTACTTTCTCCTCTTGTATCACTGCCTGAAGGATCCCCACATTTTAGTCTAAACTTTTGGCATGGCTTACCCTGACCATCCACCCCTTTCTGTCAGTTTTGTTTGCTGTATTTTCTGTTCCCTCTCCACTGTTTATTATACGTATGCCTTGCATCACAGCCCTTTTTAAACCAGTACCTGCCCACTGCACCTTCTCCTCTCCTTGATTTCTGTTACTAATTCCTGGTTACTGTTGCCCGTTTACCCATGTACTTCTTTTGTCATATCAATCTGCTCCCCACCCACTTCCTGCTAAGGTATAATGCATAATCATCCAAATGTACTTCTACATTCTAAAACTTTAATTACAGTTATTTCTGCATGTTGTATTTCATTGAAGCTGCTCTTCCAAAGACAGGTAAAGTCCATCACTGGCCCATAGGTTTCCTATCTGCTATGTCCCTCCCACTCATGCATTAGTCTGCTCAACAGTTCCTTCAGGTGCTAGTGCCTGGCAGTGGTAGCACCACTGAAAAGGCCAATATACACACTCTGATAAATCACTGGCGCCCCCATGTATTATGATAAATCACTGGTGCCCCATGTATTATGATAAATCACGGGTGCCCCCATGTGTTATAATGTGTGCCTACTTCATTTATTTTCTTTGACTTTTGTTTACTAATCCCATTGGACCCATTCAGTCTCAGCTTGGGGGTAAATACAAAAGGTACATGACATTATATATGGAGTGAAAGACAAAATGCAATATATACATATATTATATACAATAAAATAAATGATTAAAAATATTACATACAATGTGAATATCATACTAGGCTTAAGGGTATAACTGCAATATGCACATGGCATTATAGACAGTGTGACTGCCAAAACACAATATATACATGCATCAGGGTACAGAATGGATATCACAGTTGGTACATTGAAAGAATCACAACAATATATACATGCATCAGAGTACAGAATGGATATCACAGTTGGTACACTGTCAGAACAAGGTTTGCAGATGGAAGAAGGGTAGGAAGAGGTTAAATTATTCTTCCACAGAAATAGTGGTTGCATTTTTATAGAGTTTTATAAGGTGCTTCTATTTTTTAACTGCTATCCCTTACAATGTTTCTCTCTTCCTGGCTTGTCTTGCCTAGTAATTACATTCCCAAGACCGTTCTCACTGACACATGCCCACTCCATTCCATTCTGAGTCTTTGATCAGTACAGCTCTCCTCTCCCCCTTCACCCTGACGCAGTCCTTATTATTCTGCCTGTCCTCCTTCTCCTATGCAATTCCTGCTGCCTGCAACACTTTTCTAGTATTTTTTTCCTCACCTGTGCTCATGCTGTCAATGCTGCACGAAGGTCTTACATTACCTCTACTCTGTGGTCCCACTTCTTTATCCAGTGCTACCGACTCCTTGTTCTCCTCCTGTTTACTTCCCTGTGATTTATGCAGCAGTCTCTTCCTTAGCTTATGCATCTATCCCATAATATATCTTCTGGCCTTCTTTTTCATTATCCTCTCCATGTCCAGCTTAGGTCTGAGCGGTTCCTTTCGGCCTACTACATCTCTCTCATCATTTCTATTCTGCTTGCCTCCTTCTTCTTTGTTTCATCTTTGCTCATCTGCTGTGTACCCCCCAACCTCCTCATGTTAGATCTGCCCAGTTCCTGTTATTTATCTGTCTTTATGTCTGCAGCTGACATACACTGGCTCTGACCCCCCTTGGTCACCTTTCTCATTTGGAACGTCATCTTCTAATATCCAAGTTTTCCTGCTGTCTTTGTTTTTTTTTTACATCCTGGGACACCTGCAAACCACAGAGAGGACCACCTATCAGTGGGAACTCATGAAACACAGCAAATGTTAAAAACTTCAGTCCTGAACTTGGTGTATTTCACACTACCCCCCCCCCATTTTTCTTCATTCCCCCCCACCACCTCCTTTTTTGACTCTCTCTCATAGATGGCTACATCATGCAGTCTCTAACCTTTGTCTACTATCCGTGTTGGTGCTTTCCTGTCCAGTTAACTGAAGATACCTGGATACAACTACTGGGAAACAGATGGAGATAACAGGCAATGTTCTTTGTTTGGGACTCCAGAATGGTCTCGCCAGACTACCTGCCAAAGTAATGTGTGCAGGATCTCTGAGATCTTCGTTCTGGGGTATACTGAACTATGCGTTTAGAGAGATCACCAAGGGATCCATTACTGACCCACACTGGAAGCTGATGATTGTCAGCACTTTTCTTATTATTTTCTATTCCTCCAGGATTCCTTACTATTTTTGAATTCATAGTGATAGCATGACTATAGTGCTTACTGATATGGTACCTGTATGCTTATGTGCCACACTACTGTGCGATGCTTAACACTACAAGGTTCTGTACTTCTCTCAATTTATTGGGTTTATAAACTGAAGAATCTATTTATCCATTAACAAAAGGTCCTGTTTTGCTGGCATTTCCAACCCACAAGATAGTGACAAACTACCATAAGTTATACAATGTGTTTAATTTCTTCTGTGTTCTTTTTATTACAGTACTTATTGCAGATGCTGAATGTTATTTCCACTCCATTCTTGGGATTCCAGACAGTTTTGCACTATGTGAAAAAAAAAGCAAAATGAACCAGTTCAGCCATAATAAAAAAAGCATATGCGGCTCAGTAAGTTACATTTACACAGAATATGCACACTCTAAACCAAGACATTAAATATGATTCATCATCCAAAAGGTAAACAGCAAGTAAGGATACAAGTAATGCAGTATTGTGAAATGAACCCCAAGGTGATGTGTGGTAATCATTGCATGAGGAACACTCTGATTCTCACATTCCAACAAGTGAAGATGGCTACCTAAGCCAGCTGAATACATCTTAAGATACTTGTCATGACTGAATCACAACACAAAAGAAGCTCCTCATCAAACAACAAGAAGGCTACTGGAACGAAGACTTTAACAGAGCAGCATTACGTATTATCAGGCTACATCTAAGTCTCCACTGAAGAAAATGAAACTATTATATGATCAGAAACAAAGACAATGACATATCAGCTTATAAAGCAACAGTTTCCAAATTCCTGAGTAATCTGACCTGCTGCAGTCATATATACCCGTAGGGCAGGGAAGTTGTAGGCTTGTATAAACTCCTGGGATTCACGCCAACATGATTAAGAGTGACTGGCATTCGACAGTTTATTAATATACATCTTATCAAAATACATCCGAATTCCATGTTAAAGTACTGCTTCCCTGCTGTGATATGGGTTAGATGTGTTCCTAGGTACTGGGCTAATAATTAAAATGCCCTCATTGTCAGGATGCTGGTGAGGACACAAGCAAACTTCATGGCTGCCTGACCGATGCCACCCCTGATGGTTCTCACCCTAACGGATCAGGTGGATCCCTACAACTAAGGAATGAATGAGTTTGAGTCCTATTAAAGGAGGCTTGATGGTTGGCAGGAATGGGGGGGATAAAAGCAAATAAAAAAAATGATGTAACCAGAACTGAAATTCGCTGTTTGTTTTCATGTACTTAGTTAATCAACATGCCAATACTTGCAGAGTAGTTGGTGATTGCAGAGTTTGTCTGTAAATAACAGGTTGTTATCTGAGGTTCATCGAGTCTAGTAATGGATACTGCTAATCTCATTATGATTTTTGAAATGGTTAAGCATGGCATTCTCTAAGAATACTTAGCTAATGACAGTGACATCACAGTGACTGACATGGAATGTTTTTCCTCTTGCATCACTACATGCTCAGAGCTGGTAGGTTTTTGTACTGATTTCTCCTCTCCTTACCGATTTGACTGTGACATTACATAGGGTTCCAGCGTGGTTCCCATTCTGTTTAATATTTATGAAGACAGGTCTGAGGATCACTTCTGTGCTAACAAGAGAGTTATACCTTTCTCTCTTCCTCAAGATTCCATAGCATTGCTGCATTTCTTTACTGGCAATCTTGATAGCATCCATCACTGGATGATGAAGAATTATTTCAACTTCAGTACAACCACAACAGTTACTATGGTTACCCATGCTGCTTTCACGGACTTGAATCCTAAATTCACATGTCATCCTATGGAAGTGAAAAGTTAAAGTTTGTGGGGGAGGTATGTCAACCCAGTGTTATCTTTAAAGAGCATCTGACACTTAAGACCCAAATGTTAGAAGCTGCAACCTTTCATTGTTTTTAGGCATATTTCCCAGATCAAACAACTTTTACTGCCAGAGGACTCGGCTGTAATTATACATGCCTTGAAATGAAACAATTTAAGTGAGTTCTAGTAGATAAAGTCCGAGTTCAATGTAAATAAATCCATAAATGAAGAAAAGTCACTCAGGACACCACGGTAAAAAGTTTAATATACACAAGCTTCACAGACAGCGTTCAACAAGTTTTTGTGAAAAAAAAACTCTTCATCAAGTGTTACAGATTTAAAAAATATATACTTAAAATACATAAAAGACATAAATTGCTGATGGTGGCAAACATTGAAAACAATTAAAATTCACTTTCTCAGAGATCTAGCTTTTAAAATATATTTTATATTTACTGCCATATTTAAACCCAGGACTGTGATCTGCTCTTAGCATGCTTACCCATCTATATTCCAGTCTTTCCGTTTTATTTAAGATATCACCTCTTCTTTTATAATTTAAAGAGACAGTTTCCAATACTAGGAATTTAAAGCAGTGTTCTATATCTTCCTTCTGTATGTGTTTAAATAAAGCATTAGTTTCAGTTCCTCTTCTTATCTCAGATAAATGAGAGCAAATTCTTTCTTTCAATTTAGAATTAGTTTTACCTATATAAAATGAAGAACATTTCCTGCAGGTGGCTAAATATATCACGTTTGATTACCACAGGTAGCATAATGCTTAAAATTGTAACTTTTAAATGTGGTAGAGTGTTCAAAATATGCATCACTATTTCCATGTCTACAGCACACACAGTCTTTACACTATGTTCTCTTCTTATGGTCATTCTCAAATGATCTGCTTTTAACATTGTTTTGTTCCTTATAGCATAAACATCTTTTAAGAATTAGGGAATTCTTATAAGTGAACATAAGTCTTTCTGGCAAAATATTATTCAGTTTCTCCATATGTAGTAAAATATACCAGTGGTAATTATATATTTAAATATATTGGTATGCCTGTTATTAGATATTGTCACCCCTCTTGTTATATCTGTTGTCTCTCCTGACTGGTTCACCAAAGGATTTTCCTACACTTTCATTTTTACCCAGGATATATTTTTTACAGATACACATTTCTTTTATATTTTATTCTCTATTCACAAACTCTTGTTCCAACTCTTGTAATAGTAAATTTAAGATCTCTTTATCAGCGTTTGGTCTGTCATTGGCGGTTTTGGTATATTCTGGAATACAAATGAGGGATGTATACTAGATCTATGTAAATAGGAATTCACTTTAACTCTTTCTTATATACTCTAGTATTTATTAAGCACTGTTCCATCTTGCTTAATGTAATATCGTATCCAAAAATTAAATTTTAAGTATCCTGCAATATTTGTTAAGCAACAAAGAAAGTCATTTAATAATAATTATGTACCTTCCCAGAGCATAAATACATCATCTACAAATTCATAGAATAAAATATTTCTAACATAAGGATTTTCATTATTAAAAACATATTTCTGTTCTCATGACACCAGTACAATGTTAGCATATGTATTTGCAACAGATCTACCCATTGCTACACCCTTTAATTGTGGGAAATGTTCTTGTTGGAAAATAAATACATTCTTTTCTAAAACTATTAAAAGCGACTCCAAAGCATATTTATTTTACACACAGAAAAGTTAGTGTAGCCAGTCAAGAATGTTCTGACTGACTCAGCACCATCATCATGTGGCATAACCATAAAAACAGATTCTATATTGATGGTAACAAAAAGAACCTCATTTATCACCTTAGCATTAGACCAATGATATACATGCTGTAAGAAATCATTAGACTCCAGAATAAAATTGTGATGATTTAAAGTATCTTTTAAAATACTTTCCAAATCAATAGAGATGGGTTCTATGAGCTGGCCTCTTCATCTGACTATCGATGTCATTGGAGGTTCAGCATTAATTTTGTACACCTTTGGTGAACCATAGTAAATAGGTACTATAGGTTCTGAAATATGAAAATAATTCATTAATCAAGACTAAGGGCTGCAGTCAAGTGCATAGAATAACTGTTTGCATAGGATCCAGTTATATTAATGTACTGTAAAAACATGTAATAATTCATATCATCATTGCACTATGTTTTAAAACACTCAAAATAGAAAGGGAATCAGTTCCTTAGTCATGTTCACCCTCAACTACCAAATAATTTCCTTATATTCCAACACGTTTTCACAATTAACCCCTTTTTCATCTTTCAGTACTTATCAATTACATATATATGTTTATATATTTTAAAACTTAGGGAATGAGGATATGAATTATTACATTTTTTAATGAAGTATAGTAATATAGTGGATTTAATATTTTTAGTATTAATAGTAGCTGTATGTTTATTATACATGTTTATATATTTTTGACATATTGGTTTGTTTTTGACTAGTTTCAGATGATTATGCAATCCAAAAAGTAAGTGGATATTAACTCTTCATGATATGGTGAATTTGGTTGGTTGCTGTTCTTTACACATGTTTGTATCAAACATTTAATTAATTTGGCTTTGAACAAGCCATCTTGATTGTTAAAGAGGGCAAAAGTGCTAAGTCTTTACATTAAGGGTTGCTACATTACTCAGTGTGTGCCGTTGTGATACCAGTGTTACAGTAGTGAACAACTGTTCATCATCATCATCATCATCATCATCATCATCTTCTATCGGCTGTTCCCTTTAGGGGTCGCCACGGCAAATCATCTGTTTCCATTTCTTCCTGTCCTTGGAATCTTGCTCTGTCACACTCACCTGTTGGTGTAAAATTCATATCTTTGTGCCTTGAAAGCTAGATTTTTATGAAAATGATTTAGAGTGATACATTTTGAAATTTTATCTGAAAATATATTTTCAATTAGTCTTTTACTTTTCATTTTACTTGTTAAACATTACAAAGAAAATCATGATTTACTTCAGTTTTTTTTTGTTAATTTAAATGTTTATAACTTCTGCCTTGTAGTCCTGATTCTGGTGTATTATTGAACATTTCATTATACTGTAATTTATATTTTTAGGTTTTGTGGATTCATATTCTGATTTACTGTTAGTGGACATCATTTAGAAATACTGGTATGACTCTATATTGTTCAATTAGATTTATCACCACCATTAAATATAAGGAAATCACCTGTTTGCATGATGATGGTATGTTTGTATGTTCCTGTAAGGGATGTCTAGTCAAGCTAAAATACAATGCCCTCTCCTGTATGCATCTGACAAAAACTGGTTCAACCAGAGAGGATACACAGGTTTACAAAGGGGAATGATAGACCAGAAAGCCTGAGAAGGATCTTTGTTCTCGTCACACATTCCCTCATCAAAGACCAGCTATGCCTTACATTATGAGACGTAAAGAATCCCTTTCTTTTCAAGGTTCACTATATGGAATGATCACATCAGAAGGCTATGCAAACTGAATTACCCTCTGAGTCTGCATTAACAGAAGTAGTAAATGCAACAGGTTCCTCACTCACCATCTCTCTTGCCTGTAAAATGAACAGCCATTCCACTTAAAACAGTGCATGTCCTTTCCCACCACCCCAAAAGGAATCAAGTGATTGGAAGGGTATATATAAATTCCAACATGTGATGACAGTGGCTAAGCCTCTGGAAAGATTCTAGGCCATAAACTTGGTACTAATTTACCAGTGATCATGGATGTGTGCCTTTCTAACCCAGCTTTGCTGACCACCATTCCTTTTGAGCTAAAATAGAACTTGGTCTTGCAACAGAGCCAGTAGTTTTTGCAGTTCTTCCCTTTGTCCTGCTATCTAAGCCCTTCTTCCTTGTAGAGCATCATAAGTAGTTAATATTTACCTAATCATTAACTTCCTCCATATGCTGGCTGCAGCCACAGATAATGCTTCTGAGTGATGCCCCGCAACTCCACTAACCTGGACACTATCCGCGATCTCTCAAGCCCTGTTTGTTACCAACTTAGTTTATTCTTAGACAGGTTATTGCTGCCTACCTGCACCCCAACATGTATTCATTTCTCCTCCTTGTTGACCATGTTGGTCATATCCTCTCATCCTTCACAAGATTTAAACCCTGAGAATTACTGAAGTGTTGAGTCATGTCATGTGAGCTTTATTACTATACTCATTCCTGAGCACATTACAATTAAAAATACAAATAAATAACAGTAAAATCCCACAAAACCCTGAGAAATAAATTAATTACTAAAAACTATGTAAATCAACACTGTAAGAAAAGACCCAGTGGATCAATGCATCCTCATAGACCATAAAAGATGCACCTTCATGGGGCTTTCCCTATTCTGGAAAATTAGTGAATTCCAAAGTTACAGTGGCAGTGTGCAAAAGAATGTTTTCCAGGGTATTCCCAGTGAAAGTCTGGAATCAATAGGTGCTATGAGTCAGCAAACTGAGGGTAATGGCTGGAAGGCAACCTGCAGATCCTAATAAAAAGGTAAGATGAATATTTTATGGGTCAAGGTATATTAACACTAAAACCTTGCAGTTACTTGTAACTGTGTTTTAGGGTTATAGATGGCCTTGTGCTGATGGCTATCACTCCAATGCAATGTTTGTAACTGTGTTGTAAGGTTATTGTTGGCCTCATACTGTTGGCTTCATTTATCTGTGACCTACATATGTTTTTGAGCTCTGCAAGCTGCTTTTGGGACGAGTGGGGCTCTTTTCTACACTGACTAATGCTGCATTAATTTAGTATGGGTACAAGGGGTTTGATTGAATACTGCTGGCTTGTCATGACCAGAAACCTGGTGTAATGATGTCCTGTTAAAAGGACGCCAACCAAAGTGCATCGCTGAATGCCGGATAGCCTCTTAAGGTGGAATAACAATCCGCCTTCAAGCCTTCCCCTTAAAATCAGGTTTAGCAGCCATTTTTCTTTCCATTTGTAACTATAAGGGCTCCACACAGCTTCTACATGGTTTTGGGGAGCGCTTTGCCCTATATACTGTACTGTTTGACTGCTTGCTTTGTACAGTGTCATTTGGCCTTTGCTTAGGTTAATTACCGGCTTAGCAGCTGTAAGCTGCTTTTTGGAATGAGTGGGTCTCTTCTTATGTTGTCGCCAGCTGCATTACTTTAGTCTGAGTATACAGGGCTGGACTGTTGCACTTTGCTGGCCTAGTCTGCTCTCCAGATGTCCTGCTAAAAGGACGTCAACTAACGTATATCGTTGAAGGCCTTTATTTCTATTTTAAGGTGGATCAATGGTCCTACTAAAGCTTTTAGCTTAATTACTGGCTTAGCAGCTATTTTTCTTTTCCATTTGTCTCTATAAGGGCACCACATGGATTTTATATTGTTATGAAAACTAAACTTTTAAAAACACAATCCCAGGAAGTAACTGTCCGCTCACTTTGGTGAATCCAAGCACCATAAAATTATTCCGAGCACAATGATGTAATCCAAGCACAATAAAGTTTATTCCACAGTTCTTTAACAAAATTCCACAGCAAGGGTAATGACCTCCAAAATTCCAACAGTAAAGTAAGTGCTTTTGTCTGTAACCATATCAGACTTTATCAAACTGTTGTATTTCCCTCCTCTTTACACTTATATACACTTGTGTTCTTAATTAGTATCCAATTAACATTTAAAAATACAGTTCTCTAAAAATTGTTAAAAAATATATATAAACTCAGGAAGTATATTAGCAGGACAACAATGCACCTAAGGTATATACCTAAAAGAATACTATGTGTATGGACTAAAAATAAAAACATGGATATTACTTCAATAATTCACATTCTAAATTACAATTTCCTAGCTCCCTGTTTTAACACTTATTATTAATGAATATTTATCCCTACGGCCAGTGTTAAAACAGTGAGCTAGGAAATTGTAATTTAGAATGTTAATTATTGAAGTAATATCCATGTTTTTATTTTTAGTCCATACACATAGTATTCTTCTAGGTATATATACCTTAGGTGTATTGTCCTGCTAACATACTTCCTGAGTTTATATATATTTTTAACAATTTTTAGAGAACTGTATTTTTAAATGTTAATTGGATACTAATTAAGAACACAAGTGTATATAAGTGTAAAGAGGAGGGAAATACAACAGTTTGATAAAGTCTGGTGGTTACAGACTTGATGTTTACTCACTGAAGAAGGCTATTACAGCCAAAAACGGTTTGGGGCAGGTAGCTGGGCTTATCACCCTCTACCTTGTTATGTGATTTTTTTATTTTTATTTCATGTTTTAAACTGTGGGTTTCCACCTTTACTGCTGGCTTTTCTTTGCTTTGGATGTGTTGATTTACAAGCCGTGCAGCTGCCGTACGTGCATCACGCAGATTCTTGGTTCTCCTCCAACTGTTCCCTACTCTCACTACAGATCACAATGTCATCTGCAAACATCATAGTCCACGGGGACTCCTGTCTGATCTCGTCTGTCAACCTGTCCATCACCACTGCAAATAAGAAAGGGCTCAGAGCTGATCCTTGATGTAACCCCACCTCCACCTTAAACGCATCCATCACTCCCACCGCAGGCCTCACCGCTGTCACACTACCCTCGTACATATCCTGTACCACTTTTACATACTTCTCTGACACTTCTGACTTCCTCATACAATACCACAACTCCTCTCTAAGGACCTTGTCATATGCTTTCTCTAAGTCTACAAAAACACAATGCAACTCCTTCTGACCTTGTCTGTACTTCTCCATCAACACTCTCAGAGCAAACATCACATCTGTAGTGCTCTTTCCTGGCATGAAACCATACTGCTGATCATTTATCATCACGTCCCTTCTTAACCTAGCTTCCACTACTCTTTCCCATAACTTCATGCTTTGACTGATCAGTTTAGTCCCTCTGTAGTTACTACAGCTCTGCACATCACCCTTATTCTTAAAAATCGGTACCAAAACACTTTTTCTCCATTCCTCAGGCATCCTCTCTCTTTCCAAGATTTTATTACACAATCTGGTTAAAAAGCTCCACTGCCATTTCACCTAAACACCTCCATGCTTCCACAGGTATGTCATCTGGGCCAACAGCCTTTCCATTCTTCATTCTCTTCATAGCTATCCTTACTTCCTCCTTGCTAATCCATTGTACTTCATGATTTACTATCCCTACATCATCCAACCTTCTCTCCCTCTCATTCTCTTCATTCATCAGCCCCTCAAAGTACTCTTTCCATCTCCTCAACACACTCTCCTCACTTGTGAGTATGTTTCCCTCATTATCCTTTATCACCTTTACCTGCTGCACATCTTTCCAAGCTCAGTCCCTCTATCTAGCTAATCAGGTCCTTTTCTCCCTCCATAGTGTCCAGCCTTTTATACAACTCTTCATACGCCTTATCCTTAGCCTTCGCCACCTCTCTCTTTGCCATGCACCTCATCTCCTTATATTCTTGTCTACTTTCTTCATCTCTCTGACAATCCCACTTCTTCTTTGCCAACCTCTTTCTCTGAATACTCTCCTGTACTTCATCATTCCACCACCATGTCTCCTTGTCGTCCTTCCTCTGTCCACGTGTCATACCAAGCACCTTTCTAGCTGTCTCCCTTACTAGCTCTGCTGTAGTTACCCAGCTATTTGGTAACTCTTTACTGACACCCAGTGCCTGTCTTAACTCATCCCTGAACTCCACCTCACAATTACCCTTTTTCAATTTCCACCATTTGATCCTTGGTGCTGCCCTCACACTCCTCCTCCTCTTCTTGATCACCAATACTATCCTACAAAGTACCATCCTATGCTGCCTAACTACATTTTCCCCGTCACCTCTTTACAGTCTCCAATCTCCTTCAAACTGGGCCTCCTATATAAGATATAATCCACCTGTGTGCATCTTCCTCCACTCTTGTATGTCACCCTATGCTCCTCCCTCTTGTTAAAATACGTATTCACCACAGCCATGTCCATCCTTTTCGCAAAATCCACTACCATCTGACCTTCTGTATTCCTTTAACACCGTACCTACCCATCACTTCCTCACTCTTGCTCCCATTTCCACTCTCCTCTTCTCTCATTCAGCCCAACCCTCTGCACCTATTTCACCCTAAACTCTTCTCCTCTAAAGTCAAGACACTGTCACCTGTTCCAATCGACAATCTACCAGAATTCATGCCTGACAGACCAATATGGCTAAAGGATATCTCCTTCAACAACCTAGTCCAAGCTGGTGATATCCATCCTAACCCTGGTCCTACATTCTTTATTAACAGTACTCATCCCTTACCCTCTTCCTCCTATCTCAACACCCTAAAGATTTTTACAATTAATGCACAAAGTCCAAACAACAAAGTACACCAATTTCAAGCTTAGTTAAGCCATAACCAACCAGATATCTTAGCCATCTCCGAAACCTGGCTCAAGCCCTTTATATCCAACTCTGAGATTCTGCCCCCAGGATTTCATTGTCTCAGAAATGACAGACTAAATAAAAAAGGTGGAGGCACTGCCCGAGTCTACTCCAACCTTCTTACCTTAATTCCCCTCCAAATTCCAATTCCTCAATTCCAGAACACTGAACTAACTGCTGGAATTCTAAAATTAAATAAACATAAAAATATCTGCATCATTGCCCTATATATCTCACCTGGTAACAATATCTCTACACTCGAGAATATTCTCCTATGGGCCTCTACTGAAATTAACTATGAAACTTATATCCTTGGTGATGTGAATATTGACTGGAATAAAATCAATTGCCCCTCTCCCTCCCTATCCATTAACCTTTATAACTTCACTCAAATAATCCTCTCCATCACTCGACCTAACAAAATAAACCCTCCCGGATCCACTATAGATTGGATCCTAGTCTCAGATCCAAATAAAATAACCAATTCTGGCACAATTCCTGATACCTTTAGTGACCACCTCCCAGCCTTTATGCATCGCTCAGCTAGTTCCTCCCCACACCAGCATCAGTACATTCAAACTAGTAACCTCAGTAGCTTCAACCCAACTACTTTCTCAAATACTTTCAAACAAATGAGCTGGCAAATTCTAAACATCCTTCCTCTTGACAAGGCTATAGAATACTTCAACTCTGTCTTCCTTGATACTTTAAACTCACTAGCCCCACTAAGAAACAAAAGGATTTTGTAAGAAACTGCTCTACACTCTCCCCCTTCTAACTCACCTCATCTGTTTGAACTCAAATCCATCTCCAATAACTTTATAAAAAAATTTTTGTCCAAACTTAAACCTTGCTCTAATGCTCCCGACAATATTCCCTCTTCCTTCCTAAAATGTGCTGCTGATGGCATTGCTCTCCCAATCAGCATCATTATTATCCGATCCATAAAAGAATCATACATCCCCAAACTCTGGCTCTCAGCTTATATTCTTCCTCTTCATAAAGGAGGCAAAAATACCAGTATCTCAAACTTTCGCCCCATTGCTTTGCTCTCACCAATCTCCAAAATCCTAGAAAAATGTATCCACCTCCAACTTATGCCTTTCCTGACCCAAAACAATCTTATCACTCCTACCCAGCATGGCTTCCGTCCAGGTCATAGCACAATAACCGCTCTACTCTCTTTCCTAGAAACTGTCAATCAAGCCCGAGATTCAGGACACTTAGTTTCTACTGTTTTACTCGAGCTGTATAAAGCCTTTGATACTGTTTCCCACAAGCACATTCTCTGTCATCTCTCAAACCTTAATCTTTCACATAATGCTTTATCCTGGTTCTCCAGCTATCTATCAGACAGATCACAGGCAGTCAAATGGAAGAACTCCATCTCTTCCTTCCTACCTACCCCAATTGGCGTACCACGGGGAGCATCCTTGGGCCGATGCTTTTTAACATCTTCATCAATAACTTTCACACTGCTATTCCTGATGCTAAAATCATTCAATTTGTAGACGATTCAACCTTAGTCTGCTCTGCCTCAAACCTCTCTGAATTTCTGAATAAAACCCAAACTGCCTTCTCAACACCTGAAAGCTGTATGGGCCAAAACCACCTCTCTCTCAATGCAAATAAATCAAAGATTCTACTATTCCCTCCCACAAAGACCCCCTTCTACGATAAAAACAACTTCAAAGTCTACAGTCAAACCAACTCACCTACAGAAGCGGTCCCCTCTGCCAAACTACTTGGCATTACTGCAGATGAACATTTCAAGTTTGATATTCATATTCAACAAAATATGAAGAAAACCCACCAAAAGCTAGGTATGCTGTATAGGAATAATCGCTTTCTCTCCAACTCTACGAGGCAAACTCTGGCCTTGACTTATCTTCTTCCTTCCTTATTATACGAAGCCCCTCTCCTAACCAACCTGTCCTCCTCTATCACCACCAGACTAGAGGTGCACTTCAGTGGGGAAAAGGGAATTCTCCCTTAACCGCACTGTAGTGCGACTGGCATAACCAGCATACATAACTGAAAGTGCTGCTTCGGTGAACAGCACTTTCGGTTATGTATGTTCGGTGATTTCTGCTTCAGCAGAAAGTGCCATCAGGGATCTGTACGGATCCCATATATATATATATATATATATATATATATATATATATATATATACACACACATATATATATATATATATATAGATATCTACACACATATATATCTATATATGTATATGTACATATATATATATATATATATATATATATATATATATATATATATATATATATATCTTTGGGGGGTGCTGAATTAAATCAAAACACTTAAAGGTCAATTATCACAAAGTTGACCACAAAATATTGACAACACTGACTTCTGCACACTACAATGCTTGTACCAAGCAGTATCTAAACTTAGAATATCCCACAAAATACATATTATTATAAAATTATATATACTAACTCCAAGACTACAAAATATTGTGGAAAGAACATATTCTTAAGGTCACACATCTGTCGACCACCTGCTTAGATGACCAAATTTTGTTTACTTAACAGGTGTGAAGACTTGGTAAATCAGTAAATCCGCAAGTACAGCAGGTACAAACAGCTAAAAAGGCTCAGTCAAACAAAAGAAATCACGGCTGGCTCTCAAAATGTGGAATTAACAATCATGTTAATGTGGTAGCACTATCCCAGGGATCATGCAGCAAGCATAGCCCCCAAAATCAAATTTAGCAGAAAAACTGGCTTCCTCAGTGAAAACAATGCATAGAATGTTATTTATTTATTTGACATTTGTTTGGGTGGTCTGACGGGTCTACAGAACCTGTTTTCAGCAGAGGCCCAGGGAGAAAAGCTCCACATACATTACAATACAAGTACAGTATAATACAATACAATAAAGATTACATTAGAAATACTATACTAAAAATAAGTTAAAAGAACAAACTGTTACAAGATGTTGTAATATATTGCTACACAGCTAGACAATTCTATACAGTTAAAACATTACAGACCATAATAGTCACTCTCGCTATACACGATGTAGACAGTGTCCAAAAAAGTAGTACGTAGGTAGTGCATTGTGTGACACTGACTGTAATAGTACATGCAAAAATAGAATGTTAGTTTCAGTTAGGAAAATAGCAGCCAGAAAATTAGTGATGCTGATAGACAGTGAGAGTTAAGAAGAATAGAAGCAATAAAGCCTGAGCAGTAACTTAAGGATTGGCATAGAAACAGAGAAGGAGTTGGAAGAGCTTTAGGATCTTGCAGTCTGTGAGGGATTGAAATGTGACAGAAGAGAAAACCTGAGCATTAGGCAGACTTTATGCAGGAGCAGAGCCATGTATTTTTGAGATGATTTTTTAAAGAGGGTTTCATATGGGTTAGGGCAAGCACAGACCTGGTAGCTAGAGGTAGTGAATTCCAAAGTATGGAGACAGAGTATGAATACAGCGAGTGACCTGGTTTTCTTGTGGGTTTTGAGATAGCTAGGAGATTTTTGTCTTCTGATCGTAGGGATTGATTTGGTGTGTAAGGTGTGACTAGACTGGTTAGTGCAGGGCAGGCAGTAGGCTTGAAAATAAGGTTGTGCAAGGTGGATAGCTGAATAAAGACAAGTTGATTGGGGAGTTCAAGCCAGTTTAATTCTAGGAGTGGTTTACAGTGGTGTGTGTGTAATATTTAGAGTTTGTGGCAAACGTTGCAACTTTGAGTAGCACTGTTCCAACCTGCTTAGGGTAGAATTTTGTGTGTTAGTTAAGATAGGGGCACCATAAAGAAGGGAGGGAAGTAAAAATGTTTTTGCAAGGGTAGTTTTGGTTGCTGCAGTAAAGAAATGTTTGTTTCTATATAACAGTCTCAGTTTTTGATGAGTTTTCTTTATATTTTGCTGTATATGGGGGTCAAATTAAAGTTTATTGTCAATGATAACACCTAGAAGTTTGGTTTCCTGCACTATTTCTGTGACAGTGTTGTCAGATGCGAGGATGTAAAAATGATCAGTGACAGGGGAGGTGTTCTTGGGGTGAAAGAGTACTAGTTTTGTCTTCTTTGGATTAAGAAAGAGTTGGGCATTTCTTAGCCAGGATTCGACTGCAGTAAAGGACTGCTGAGTTTTTGAAAGTAGTCCTGGTAGTGATTGAGCAGTGCAGATTATGGTGGGATCATCAGCGTACTGAATGAGGGTCCCAGGGTGAGAGGCAGTGTGAAGGTTGTTTGTGAAAATGTTGAAGAGTAGGGGTCCTAGGATGGAGCCTTGGGGGACTTCAGCAGGGTTGTGGAGAAAGGGTGAGAGTTCATTGGACCATTTCACTGCTTGTTTACGATCCTTGAGGTAGCTCTGAAACAATTTTACTGTGTTATGTGAGAAGCTTAAGTTAGACAATGTGTTTAATGGTAAGAAGTGAGACACTATGTCAAAGGCCTTGGAGAGATCAAGGAATACTGAGGCTGTATAGCATCCTGCATCTCTGGCCTTGTTCACAGTGTCTGTAAAGGATAATAGGGCTGTAGCTGTGCTGTGGCTATGTCAGAAGCCATGTTGGGTTTTGGTTAAATGGTTGTTTTGCAATAGATATTGCATTACCTGCTGATGGATACCTCTCTCGAGAATTTTGGATATGGGTGACAAGATGGATATAGGACGAAAATTGGATAGATCAAAAGAGTTGCCTCCTTTGTGGATGGGGGTGATGTGAAATTGTTTCCATATGGTAGGTACCTCTGATTCAGATAAAGACCTATTTATAAGGATACTGATTGGGTAGGTGACTGAGTTAGCAGCCAGTTTGAGGTAGTATGGTGGGAGATTGTCAGCTGTGGTACAGCAGGGTTTTAGTTTTTGTAGCAGTTTCTTAATGGTGTCAGTAGGTATGGGCTGAGATGACAATGGGTTTTGTATGACATTTTATTGAGTAGGGGGGTTAGTAATGACAGGGTTAGAAGTAGTTGATGGCCTGGGGTTGGTGTCTGAATACGTTGAAGGGTGAGGGGGTCCAGCATTAGGGGTGTTAGTTAACAAATCCGAAATTGATTTTATGAAGTGCTTGTTAAAGGTTTCAGCTATTTGTGATGGAGGGGTATCAGATGATGGGGTGTGCTCTCCATTTCTTCCAGGGTTAAGTAGAGAAGATATGGAGTGCCAACATTTACTGGGGTTGATTTTATGCTGGAGTTGAAGCTGGGAATAATAGGACTTCTTATCTCTGTTGATTAGTTTTGTCACTTTGTTACGTAGTGTTTTGAAATTAACATGGTTTTGTTCATTTTTGTTTTGTTTCCAGGTTGACCAGGCTAGGTCCCTTTGCTTCATCAGGTGTTTACATTCCTTAGAGAGTTGTGGTGCTGAGTTCTTTTTGATTCTTTTTATACAAATGGAAGCTGGTGTATTAAGTATGTGAAGGAAGGTGTTATTAAAGTATAGTGCAGCATCATTAAGGGACAGTTGTTTAAGGGGTGTCCAGTCTATTTCATGTAGGAGATTATAGCAATAACCTATGCCTGGGTGTGAGTAATGCTGGATTTACCCACGGTTGGTGTGGTTTGGTCACGAGGCCGAAGCCCGATTGGCCAAACAAAGCCAACCGTGGGTAAATCCAGCATTATCCACACCCAGAAGTGGGTTATTGCTATTATACAATGACATTATTTAAGAAAAAAAATAATTACTTTTCTTAAATAATGGCATTGTATAATGTCTCCTTGCTGCCCTTCCGCAGCTGTCTGGTATTCTGCGGCAGTTCTGATGTACTGCGCATGCGTATGCCTACGGTGTACATCGGAGCTGTGGGCAAAAGCAACGGAGAAAGCAAGATCTCAGTTGCTTTTTACAAACTGTTTCACTATGTTAAATGGGTTTAACATAGCGAGACAGCTTTAAAAAAGCAACGGAGAATCTCTGTTGCTTTTTTTAAAGCTGTCTCACTATGTTAAACCCATTTAACATAGCGAGACAGTTTTGAAAAAAGCAACGGAGAAAGTGATATCTCCGTTGCTTTTTACAAACTGTCTCGCTATGTTAAAGGTGTTTAACATAGCGAGACAGCTTTAAAAAAAGCAACGTAGAATCTCTGTTGCTTTTTTTAAAGCTGTCTCGCTATGTTAAACTCCTTTAACATAGCGAGACAGTGTGAAGCAACGGAGAGCTTGTGTCCTCCGTTGCTGTAAAAAAAAGAGTTATAGTAATGGAAAAAGTCCGGGCGACTTAGGTCCATTACTATAACTCTGATTTACAACTGATTGGTCAGAGTGCACGTTTTTAAATATTAATGTGGGGGTGGGGTTGTTGTATAATGTTGAATTTATGTTGACAAAAATTAGTTGAGTTACTAACTGACTTTTTAGTGTTTACTCTTAGTTGTTGGGAGTTTGTTCTATGGGAATAAGCTGGTAGATGATCGCTCAAGGAGTTAGACAGTGTACCAGAATAGGGGTAATTGGCAAGGTGGGATACTAGAATCCAGTCTAAGGTGGATTGGGAGGTAAGATCTTTTTTGTATCTTGTTGGAGCATTGATAAGCTGAGACAAATCACACAGATTTATACTATTTGTGAGGGAGTTGGAAGCTATGGTTTGCCAATCTATATTTACGTCTCCTAAGATTATTGTTTCAAGGTTTACTGTTTGGGATGTCCAGGATAAAATACTTTCCAACACTCGCATATTGTTACCTGGTGGGATATATATATATTACTGTTATGCAAATTCTTTTTGATACATTGAGGTTCAAAAAGGAGATTAGTACCTCAGCATTGAAAAGATGGGTATATTATTGGTGTAGGGTGTGCTGTTGAGTGTAAAGGGATGTGTAAGTGTTAACCCTCCCCCTTTTTTAGATCTATCTCTTCTGGTTAATGCAGTGTTTGGAGGTATTATTTCTGAGTCTTTTACACCGGGGTGTAGCCATGTTTCTGTAAGGGCTAGTATATCAGGTTTATTTTGGATCAATCCAGGCATTCAATTGGGCTATTTTATTACACATACTTCTAAGGTTCAGCATAAGTATGTTTACATTTTTGGGGTTCCTCTTTTGGTTAATATTAGAAGGTGGGCCAGGGTTAGGATGTATGTCTCCACATTTGAGTAGGTAGGTAATGAGGAAGGAGTACCATGGGAAGTGTTTTTTATTCCTAGGTGATGATACTGGCGCCAAGTATGGTTTTGTAGGAGGTGAGGAGACCATTTTGTGGCTTGAATAATATGGGATGGTATAGGGGAAAAGCTGAGAGGAGATATGTGAGAATCTGTGTTGTTTATTGGGGTGATGGTTGGAGGAGGTTGTTTATGTATTTTGATGTGTGGGGGTAAGCGAGGATATAGCTGTAGTGAGGTTGAGAATTAAGAGTAAAGATGCTAGGCAGCTTAGGAGGAGCATGGCAACTGTGACAGTGGGTTTAACAATAGTAAAATGGTATTTATGTGTTAGAATGTAATATCAAGTATAAACAGAGATTTTGTTATCTTGTGATATGTGTGCAGCTGAAGGTAAGGTTGGAAATGTTTTGAATTCAGGGTGGGCTTTGACAATGTAGTTAGGTGTTTTGCCCTGCGGTTTGTGATAAGTAGGGGTGGGGGAGATGTGAATGGTCAGTAGTACAATTATGGTGCAATGTTAGTTTATGTTTACAATAAAAGAGAAGGTGGTAAGCATGGAGTTAATGTAAGACAGTTTGAGGTGGTGATAGTATTGTGATGGTAAAACAGAGTAAGATGCAAAGAATTATAGTAGGGGGATGAGAATTCAAGTTGATGGATGTAAGGGGAAGCAAATAAGTTTGGTTAAATAAAAGTAGGTAAGGTGTGAATGAAATGTGGGTGTGGACAAGGTAGAGCTGTATATAACTGGATCAGAGGAATTAGGGGGGAGTGGTTTGCTTGGGATATGAGTAGAGGTGCTGGGGCGGGTGGGATATGGGGGAAGGTCAGGGGAGCAGAGTGAGCGAAGCGAACAGAGCTGGAAGAAACCCCGCAGATGGTTTGACACCATAAACAATCAGTGAGGTAGAATGTTCCTGAATACAAAGACAAGGTGACTGAACTCCAAAAACATGACCTGAGTCACAGCATCTAATTTTATAGTTACAGGCTGTTCAATGTCTTTTCCAGGAATCTATTACACTGATAAGTGTAAAATATGCTGAAGTGTTAATGTGGCTTCACCTTCAGCAGTAAAAAGCCTGTGAGTGTGGGTAAGTGAGGGTGGGGATATCCTTCCAGCAGATTCAACACTACAAAGAGAAATTAAATTAAAAAAACTTACCAGAGATATTTGTAGGTATGCAAGTTTGTGATTACTCAGAGCAAAAATAGTGGCTTCCACAGTATAGCAGGAGAGAAAGAAAAATAACCTAACACAGGGGTTCCCAAAGTGTGCGCCATGGCACCCTGGGGAGCCGCGACTTCCTCACAGGGGCACCGCAAACTAATACCCTTCGTTTATGATTTTTTTGTTTTTTTCTTTTGTTTTTTAATTTTCGTGGTGTTTGAGCTGATGTGCGTGATGATGTCAGCTCTGTCAGGGCTACCAGCCTGTCAGATTTGAGCAAGGAGCTCATGCATTTCCAGCTGGGCATGGCTGCTCAAATGCGAGTGGGAATGGCAACGGATCAATTATGTTTGGGGAACAAGAATTGGACCTGTGGCAGGAATGGCCAGAAATAATGAAGACTCCATGCAAGTAAGGAAACTTTCAGAGAAGTGTGTGTGTGTGTGTGTGTGTGTGTGTGTGTGTGTGTGTGTGTGTGTGTGTGCGTGTATGTATGTATACATATAAAACCTATTCACATAATGTAACTGCACATGCAGCTCGCTTTTATTGTACTAATTATATACACTGTGTAGTTTGGTTAACTAGGTTAATGTACAAAACACACCAACATTTACTATAGCAATTCAAGAGAGGCAGTAATGCTTTTCAGCTTGGATATAATTTGTTCATTTTCTGTTCAGATTTTCAGGTGGGAATCTTAAATGCCTTTTCTAATTAAGTAGCATTTCATATGTTGGAATTCCTTTTCAAGGGATGCTATGTAACGAGGAATGATACACTGTTGAGAATACGTGTAAATATTTTTAAACTTTTGTTGTACATTGCATTGTGATCTACTTGGAGCGTATCTTGGAAGTCCCCCTTACCTAGTGTTCTCACCTGGTTATCAAAATTATTACATTTGCTAGAGTAATATATATATATATATATATATATATATATATATGTGTGTGTGTGTGTGTGTGCGTGTGTGTGTATGTATGTGTATATATATATATATATATATATATATATATATATATATATATATATATATATATACACACGGCTTCACTATACAGTGAAATGTGGAATTTCAGTATTTCGATACTGAATAGTGGAAAATCCACAAACTTGAAAACTCAAAATCAAGAACAGCACAATCGCGATCATTCACACACACACGCACACACACACAACCAGCACATAAACACGCACACATACACCTACCTAACTGCACTAAAAAACATAAGAACACACACAAACACACCTAACCTACCTATAAACAAGGGGGCAAGCCCCCCTGCACCCCCATGTGAGGGGCTGCGCCCCCACACCCCCCTACTTATATAGTCTAACTCCGAGGTCACACTAAACACACAAACACAAAAAAAACACCACCACACACACTCATACACACTAAAATCCCTACCCAATACCCTCACACACGCACACACACACACACCACTTAACTGAAACCACAGATAAATCCACAAACCGCACCACACGTCACGGACACGACACCACAGTAGCGGATCCGACATTTGTGGATTCAACACTTTCGCATTCGGCATAGTGCAGTTTCACGTAACTGCACTTTCCACTATTCGGTCTCGACGTACTGAAATTCGACATTTCAGTACGTCGAGATTGTCTAGTGAATCCATATATACATTATATACATGCATATATATATATATATATATATATATATATATATATATATATATATATATATATACACATTTTTTTTTAATTTGTTAAATTTAAAATTCATCATTTTTTCTTAACATATAGGAAGCCAACTGCAAAGTTTGTCATATATGCCTGTCAGCATGATTTGAACATCCTTTAGAAATTAAATTGGCTCTGTCTGTCATTTTATTCCATTTCAGGTTGTTATTATAGATGTGGGTCTTTCTTGCGGGCACACCAACTCAGTAATTTGCTAAAAAGTATTGACATTGTGCTGTTTTGTTAATTCAACTTTTTTTGCTCTTCTTTGCTGTTAAGGCATATTAATCTTCAAAATGTGTGTTTTGTGACTAACCACTACCCTTTGTGGTCATTACTTATATTCATGAAGAACAGTTTTCAAAAATGTATCGATCATATTACTTTTCTTACGTTTCCACCTTGGTACACCAAAGTGCTGTCTCCTTTTTTTTCTCTGCCAAATACTTATGGTCACAGGTTATTTTCCGGGAGGAACTTGGAAAGTAGTGCTTCACCCACAAGCATGTTTGAGGACAAAATGTAAATGAACCTTGGTGACATCATCATAGGGGAAAACACGAAGAGCATCCTTAGATTTTAATAGGAGTATGACCATGCATGTGCCAAGAGATGTGTTCATTAAAATCTATGGATGTACTTCATAGTATTTCTTCAGTGTTGTCACTGAGCGATATATCAATTGTATTTGACCCATGGTTTGATAAATAATTAAGAAAGCTTTTTATTAATGGGAAAAAACTGTTTAAATAAATGAGGAAAGAGAAAGATAAAAATGCATTGTGGCACTCAACACATTAAGATACTAAGATGCACCTGCAAATATGACTAATACATTTCAAGCATCTCAGAGAATATTGAGGTAAAGTGACTTGTAGTTAATGTAAAATGTATTTATAGACTTAGCCAAGAAAGGTTTTATTGAAATGAGTGTCAGTTTCATCCTGGGCAGAGATTTTAGTATTTGCCAATTATAATGTTTTAGGTTGGATATGTTAAACTTAAATTGTGTAAAAGTTGGAGTGATGTTTTTTGTGGTATGACTTTCTTCCTACATGTTTTGGAAGGTGATCTCTAACAGTGTTTGAAAGGGTGCAAATACATGCAATTTTATTTGGGTTGGATGTAAGAGTTCAGTCAAAGGTAGATTTTTTTATGGTTTGACAAAGCCCTATAATATGCACTTTATGCATGCCATGAGGGGGGGGGGGGGGGGCTTGGGAACACCTGGATTCAGCAAGGGAGCCGAGAATCGAAAAAGTTTTGAACCTCTGAGCTAACAAGAGATATGTGTTTGCATGCAAATATAGGGTTACTGAAATGTTGGTTTGCAGATGTTAGAGAGACAGGTAGTATGCCTATCTGTTAGATCCCTCTTTTTGCTATACAATATACCGTCTGTACCTCTACAATTTAAGCACTTAGAAAAAGGCAGCCAGCTAGAGTGTGTAGCATATATGAAAAAAGAAGCAGCAACCTTAGTCAATGACAAAACACTTCACAAATAGAAACTCTCATGTATTACAACTGCTTACAATATCCAGTAACTGTGCTGTTCATGTAAACATAAAATCAGGTATTACAACAGAAGCCTTCAGTAGGAGGGGAAAGAACTATACATATTCATAACATAAACATATGCACCACAGATTTTTATTTTGTCAATAATTACAAATCTGAACTGTGCTGTTAAGTGTTTAATAGAGTGTTTATATATATAAAAGGCAGAACAAGTGCACGTTGCTAAATAAATCAGCCAATTGGAGCTGCAATTACATAAAAATCTAATATCATATACTTTCGAAGTATTTTTACTGGTAAACTGTTGGGATTTCAGGACAAACTTACATGAGGAACAGTGATCACACAGATAACAACCTACTGCTTTTTGACCAAACAATATGCCCTGATGATTCATATGTTGTAGATTGTTCCTATGTTTATACTGGCTGAAATAAGATCCATGTGTTATGCCCCTGTGATAGGAATTCTTACATCTAGGTGCATGTTTTCGTATCGCAAGGGCAAAAATGCTTGGATTGGCTGATTTATTTAGCAACGTGCACTTGTTCTGCCTTTTATATTGGTCAAACATCACGTACTTAGATTTTGCATCTCATAATATATGAGTGACATGAGAAACAAAAGGCTATCTAATGCCTTAAATAAACACTCTATTAAACACTTAACAGCACAGTTCAGATTTGTAATTATTGACAAATTTGAGGGAGATAGGACAAATAAAATGGGTTGGCATGGCTTGCTTAATAAAAGAGAAAAAAGCTAGATAATTAAGTTGGGGGGTTATTTTCCCCAGGTTTGAATGAGCATTTATAATTATCCAATCATAAGCCTGCTTCTTTAAGGGTTTGTGTGTGTGTGTGTGTGTGTGTGTGTGTGTGTGTGTGTGTGTGTGTGTGTATATATATATTTTGATTGTTGGCCGTGACTTTTTTGTTTAATAGGTGTCAACCAACAATAGTTTTGACAAAATTCAGTGTACCTATATCTATGGCTATATCTTAGTCTACTTTGTTTTGTTGAATCTCATTTCACTGAATTTCATTTCACCCCGACCACTTCGCTGAAAACTCAAATTACTGAAAATTCATTTCACTGAATCTCATTTCACTGAATTGCATTTAGTATATATGGCACTGTGTAGAGTACTGTAGGGCAGTTAAAAGGTATATGCCCATTTCCTCACTGTAGTGTGATCCTGGAGTTAGTATCTATAGTTAGGGGGTGTGGAGGGCACAGCCCCCAACATTGCAGGGTGTGGGAAGCATAGCCCCCCACTTAGTTTGAGTGCATATTGTGTTCTGGAGAAAGTTAGTCATTGGTGTTGCAACTATGCATGTCTATTGTTTAAAATGTATTGTTTTGAAGTTTTTGGTAAAATACAATATAAAACAAACAGGGTGGGGGGCTATGCCCTCCACATCCCCCAATGTGGGGGGTTGGGCCCCCCAAACCCCCCTAACTATATATGCTAACTCCAGGATTCCACTGCAGTGAGGAAAAGGGCCATATACCTTTTACTTGTCTTACAGTACTCTACACAGTGCCACATATACCAACTGCAGTTCAGTGAAATGAGATTCAGTGAAATGAGTTTTCAGTAATTTGTGTTATCAGTGAAGAGGTCGGGGTGAAATGAAATACAGTGAAATAAGATTCAACAAAACAAAGTAGACCCATATATCTATTCTTTTTACACAAGTATATGTTGATGTGTAAAAATGCAAAAGCATCAACACTGAACTAATTAATTCCAGCACTTCAAAACTCAACGCAATGAAAAAATAATAATAAAAAAAAAAAATACTGGTAGGTGTGCAGAAAGTTTTTTTTTTTTTAAGGTAAGGTGCAGGATTAAGGTTAGGGGAAGGGGTAAGGTTAGGGTTAGGTGGTATTAGTAAGGTGGTACATGGGGGCTACTTTACCAAATAACAGAACATAAGACTGAGTATAAACTGACATTTACAGGAAACTCTCGGTTAACTGACCGGCACTCTCAAGCAACCAGCAAAAAAGAACTGAAGAAATACAGTACAATTTTCATGTGTTGCGCTTTCTATTTTTCCCCCTGCAGAAACATACCTTACGTTTTTAGAGTATTAGAGTTTTAAAAAGGAAGAATGGAATAAATTCCCTCTCTCCCCAACCTGGGAACAAGTAAAACCAAACAAATAGTATAGGGGTCAGTATTAGTCAGTCCTATTTTTAATAGTAACTCTCAAGAAACCAGAAACTACAGTTATCCGGCATCTATCAATCACCATGGATGCCAATCAACTGAGAGTTTTCTGTAGTTGTGCAAAATTCCTTGACTCAAATCTCCTTTAAAAGAGCTACTACAAAAATATCGCTGTGACAGTCGATCAAGTGGTCTCTATGCAACAGTTTATAATAACTAAAGTAGAGCCTTCACTGCTAAGCAGACTATTATGGATCCTTTACAAAAGTGTGAAACGTCAGTTAGTTGTGTATAGTACAATCACAGTGAGACAGACTATTTATTTATTTATTTAGCATGTGTTTACGTGGACTAAGAAAGTAACGCGCTGGATTTTTTTTTCTGAGAGGGAGAATGACTGGCAAGAGATATGTCAGATGCTATGACCTTTAAAAGTAGAAAGTCTGCACAAAATTAAGTTAAATGTTAGGGATTTTAATACATTCATTTTAAAGAAAGAGAAGATTGGGATTTTTGTTGTGTAGTATAAATTGGTAGAATGTTCCAGACTTCAGGTCTGAGACCTGAGAAAGTATTAGAGGTACTAATGATGGGGTCAATTTTGTAGGTTCAGTTACGGTAAAAGTGAGAAGTGGTCTCTAGTGTGATGTGATAGCCAGGGAGTCAGAACAGAATGAGTTAGAACTAAAAAGAGTGATTTAAAGGTGTGAGTAGCTGTACTAAGTCTAAAGGTTGACAGGCAGAATGTTTCCTTTTGTGCTGCGGGGTAGCAGCACATAAAAGGTATGCTGTTCTCAAGTATCTCTGTAGTCACTACATGATTTTATTGCCGCTGTAATAATCAGCTTTGGCCATATACTCATAAAATTTAAATCTTTATGTCTCTGCTGTCGAAACATGTCAGTTAGTTGTGTATAGTATAAGCACAGTGAGACACACTATTTATTTATTTAACATTTGTTTACCTGGACTAAGAAAGTAAAGCGCTGGATTTTTTTTTCTGAGAGGGAGAATGGCTGGCAAGAGATATGCCAGATGCTATGAACTTTAAAAGTAGAATGGCTGCACAAAATGACGTTAAATGTTAAGGATTTTAATACTTTAAAGAAAGGGAAGACTGGCATTTCTGCTGTTTTTCTTTTCCTTGTAAGCTGATTGTTGGTGAGGAGACTAAAAGTATGCAGATTTGCAAACCTACTTGTGTAGACACATGTTTCAGGATGGGCTTGATTAGGGTGTTTTGTCTGATGTAGCTACTGCTTTGTGAACAGCTCTTCCTTTCTGGTGTCCTATTGGTTAGATACTATCAAGTGATGTCATGTGGTACCTACCTAAGGAAGTGACGACTGGCAGGATGAGATGGAAGACCACATGCGACTGGACACTATTTCTATTTTTAACTCTAAGGGGAAAAAACAGCTGAAACAATGTGATGCAGAAGAATAAAGCCACGGGTGTGGGCCAGGTGAACCAGGTTTGATAACGGAGCGAGGTGCTGGGACAGTTGGTGGAGGGTAATGGGAATAATCAGCTATGGTCAGTTCCACCATAGCATTGGCACACTGCTGAGTTATACCGTTTGAAGGGAAGGCACATTCACAATCTGCCATCACCTTAGAGAGCAAGGCCTAATAAACATGGCAGGGCACTGCAGCTGCTTAGCAATGCATCTCTGATGAAGGCAGATGCCATCTCGTCAAATTAGTAGCTGTCCTCATAAACGTTACAGATTACCTTTAAAACAAGCATAGCTCCAGCTAGTACAGTTAAGGCTTCTTTGCTGTATATTTACTCTTCCCGCCACCAAATGGGAATGCAGTGCTAGTTATCTCATTCAGGCCTATAGTGCCTTTATGTATACTTCCAGTTCACACCCACAGCTCCTTAGGGCATCCAGAACTTTTGTTTGGTTTAGCTTCATTTTCTAAGTCACTTTCTAGCAAACAATAGATGCTATTTGAAAGTAGAAAGTACAAGGAATTATTAACAAAATAATACTAAAACTTTTAGTCTAGGATGTCCTGCAATAGAGAAATTAATCAGTGTTCATCACTTATTATTCATATGTTCATATTTATGTTAATTTTCTCATAACTGAGAGCCCAGCATACTGTTGATGGGGTATGGTGGTATATGCCATGGTGAAAGACAGATTATATCACACTATACCTGATATATTGCTTGTTGTTTGTTACTAATTATGAAAATAAACAATATTTCATATGTGCTTAATACTTCAAAAAACAAGTGACTTACAAACTGTTGCATGATATCAGGTGAAATCTTAGATGCCGGAAAAAAGTCTTTTAAATTAACACTGTAAGTTGCACTTCTTGAGAAATATTCAGTGTTATTTGTGTTGCTAATTATACAATTAACCATATGTTTTAATATTTCTGAAAATATATCAATAAACATTAACTCATGTAGGGATGTTTTGTTGTCATGTAAAAACTTATGCCAGGTTAACAAAAATGTTCTAACAATACATGTCCAAGTTATACAGCTTCTAAGATATGACAAACTGTGTGAAAGTTTAGCAAAAAATATAATTTTGGGTTTGTGTGTATTACAGTATATTACAGTATTATGGAGAGACTATGAATGGACTGTTATTATTGCAAGAAAACTTCTTATTGATAACATTGTAATTTGTACGGTTTTAATAACTTTTATTGTTCACAAAATATTTAATTTTATCTTATCATTTTTAAGTTTATTTTGCAAAAAATGGTCTGGCATGCAGGCTGTGTGTAGGCTGCTAGAGGTGTGACATTCCACACCACTTAAGTGCTAATGAGTTATAAGGTCAAAAAATGTAATTTACTTTAACAGTCGATTGTGAACTGCTTACCATCTCTGCTACATTGTGAATTAAGCAACTTTCTTTTACAAGGCAGGAATGGAACACAATATTTTGGTATTTTTTAATAGAATTACTGCCTAAGGATACTAAGTGAAATTACAAACATACTTAGGCACACAAATACACCAAACTCACTGCTTAGGCACTGTTAGAATCACAGAAGTAAAAAAATGATGATAATAGTTCTTATTTTTGACTCAAACCTAAGACCTTTGTTATATTGTGCTGGTGTCACTTCCACTGGACAAACAAGAGTCTCTGGCCAAATAGGTGTTCCCTTAAGAATCTTGTCCCCCAGTATGGTGATTAAGGTCCTGAAGCTAAGACATTTAATTTTATTTCTGTGATTATCTACATGGATCTGAAAATTTAGAGATTGGTTGTGCCATATGCCTAAATATTTGAAATACAAAGTTGCTCTGATTAGTGCCTTGTTAAGATCTTTAATTTCTAACATGGTAGGGTTTTTTGTTCCACAAATGGCAGTGTGTGAATGCGTATATGAAAACTGGTATCCTGTTTGGGATTACTTCTTTGCTTTATGGTCACTGCTTAGTAGGATAAACTCTTGACCCCCTCCATCCCTGCACAGAATAAACCAAGTAGTAGAAAATGAGTGAATGAATGAATGAATGAAGGAAGAAGTGAATGGTCAAAGTGCTGTGAGGTATTACAAGGTATTACAAACAGGAAGAGACTCATCAGTCTGAGCTTTTGTCTGCATCTTTAATGAAAGGTAAGCAGAGTCATCTAGTTACCAAAGAGTCCTTGCCCTAATCTGACTGTATTTTTCTGTTTACAAAAATATTTTTTGATTGAGAAGGTTAGGACTCACTGAAGACTACTGAGTGTCCAGAATTTTTGTGATGCTGCCTCTAGGTCATCTGGTAAGTCTTTTTTCATGTATTATATAATATCTAGTCAAGACGTAGAGCATGATATCCTTTGGTTGCCCTGCAGAGAGTTCTTTAAATTATTCTCCCTTTTTTGGAGTCAAGGAGCTATATTCTTTGCAATCCTAATTGATTTCATACAGTAGTGACCTCTATGATGTACGTAGTACAATTGTGTGAGAGCACTTGTAACAATAGATTATCACAGAATTATTACTGTAGGGCAGCATCCTACTTTTCAACCCATATAATCAACGGGTTCCTATTAGAACGACAAAAATGCATTTTGTAGAATGCGTTTTCATCGACACCTAAAGTGTGAACAGGCAAAACAGAAAAGTGGTTGTTCAGCGAATTCTTTCCCTGGGAAAGAAGTCGCTTGACTGCTTCATTGCTTTGCCATGTTCTGCACCGTAGTGTGGTCCCTTGTCAGGTATAGTTCCCGAGTGTAAATGTGCAACAGTTACTTACCTTAGGGTTAGGGTGCGGGTTAAGGTAAGTGCATATGTATGAAAGTGTTTACTGTTTTTTTTTGGCATTAGATGTATGGTTTAGTTAAGTGCACATGTGTTTTAGGGTCATAGGTTAGTACTAAGCTAACTGCCCTTGCGAGCCATTTTAAGCTTAGCCAATTATCCCTTGTGAGACTCAAACCCTGCAGCTTGTGTTTGTAAGGCATACACCTTAACCATTAGGCCACATTCCCAACCCCTGTGTAAGCTGTTTACTTTTGTTTTGGGGGGGGGGGTAGAATTAGGGTTAAGGTAAGTGTGTATGTGTTTGGAACTGTTTACGTAAATGTGCAACAGTTACTGACCTTAGGGTTAGGGGGCGGGCTAAGGTAAGTGCATATGTTTTAAAATGTTTACTTTTTTTTTTTTTGCGTTAGTTGCATGGTTCAGTTACGTGCATATGTGTTTTCAGCCGTTTACTTTGAAGGGGGTAGAGTTAGGGTTAAGGTATCTGTGTATGTGTTTGGAAGTGTTTACTGTTTTTTATTTTTATTTTTTTGGTTGGAACAGCGACTTCTTTCCATAGGAATGAAATTGCTGTTCTGAGGCATCGACATTTTCAGCTTTCTCTGAAAAAGGGTCGATGAAACATCACTCGCTGTTTTAAGCGTTCAATGTTTTAATATAGACCCTAATTAACACATGATGGGTTAGGTGGTTTTGTGCATATAATTAGTATGTTATACAGTGCTAATGGTTTCTTTCCAGATATTTAATAGATACAGTTTTAAGCATTCTTGGGACTGCATTTTTTCTCCATTTTCCTACATTTAGATAATGCTTTACGCTATTCTTTGGTAACATTATGCTTTAACTGATAATGTCCTTAATGTTTCAGACATTTCATATAAGGCTCCTTTAGACTGCTACAAGACCATCTGATGCTGTGGTATCTCTGTTTGTCTATACTTTGGTATCAAGAAAGACAAGAGAGAGAGAGAAAGAGAGAGACAGAGAGAGATGGGGGGGAATGGTGTGGTCTGTCTGTTACAGTGAGGCTGCTCTCACCAACAGACATTGTGCAAGACTGCAACCTCACTCTCCTAAGATGTCTAGCTGTTCAAAGATCTGTCTAGATTGAAGAATGACATCTGCTTTCAGTTTATTCAGAATCACACATCTAATTTTCTGCATCTATAGTCCTACCATTCGTACATCAGCTGACACAATAATACACTCACACAGCTGTATTTCTTGTAAACACACTCACATATTATGAAGCGAGGCTGTCTGATTCATAGTTTTTATTTTACTTAATGCTGTGATGTACAAAACAATACATCTCATTTTCATTATTTACTTGTGCTAAGCTTGATGTCTGTCAAACTATTGTTCTCTTTTCATTTTTGCAGTAACTCACTGTTTCCAAAAATAAAGGTGGACTTGCTGTCTGCCTCTACTTCCAGTTTTGCAACTTGTACTTTTTGACTCAGTAAATCCCAAGACTTCAAAATAAAATGGGATTGTACACCCACAACTTCAAATAATAAAATGAAACTGTGCACACAACATCAGAAAATAAAATGAGACTGTACGCTAAATAAAGTCAACGTAAATGCTTTCAGTACTACCATTAAAGTGATTCGTTAGGTGGTCCTCACCAAACCAATCCCCAATGCCAGACCCGTGGTCTCCACCCCCGATATAATCCTGAATCACTGAACTCTGGAGTAGATGGAACGCTCCAAGATACCACAGCCTTAAACTTATTACGTATAATCCCTTTTTCCAAGGAATGTAGATTTCAGACTTCGGAATTTCAACAGGAACCTATTTTTTTTAATTAATCATTTAAGAAATTGAAGACATTTTTAACATAAAGGGCTAAAAAGTACTAGCTTTATTAAGTTTGTTATCAATGACGGCACTTTCAGTTTCAGATTTGTCAAGTCACATAACTTCAACATTATAAGTGCCTCTCCCTTCTGAAATCGAAACATAAATGATATTTCTTTGGCTTCTTCCTTCTCTACCTTTGCCAAACATGCAGCACTAAATGGTCACAGGATTGAAATGATGGTGAGAACTGTATTAACAGAAAAATACCCAACAAGCAGGAAAATTGGCTATTAATTCAGTGCACACAGCAAACAGAGATCCAGTTTCTATAACTTCAGACGTAACACACATTTGTAAGGAAGTCATCAGGCCCCTATAAATGCTTGAATAATCAATTACAAAACAAATAATTTGAATATTAAATGTTTTTATCTTAATCTGTGCTTTCACTTCCTGTGATGTTGTCATACATTACTTAGTACAATATATTACAAATCTATGCATGCAGTTATGTCTCCTGCATACTGTTATTATAGTTATTTATATCCTGTATGATTAATACATAGAACTAATGTTTTACACAATAAAACACACACAACTGAACGGTAAGCTATACACAGCATGTGAGTATAAGCAATGGATAACAAATATACTGTCCTTTGACTCATTTTATGCCTTTATGCCGTAATACTTGGTATGTACAAAACTGCTATATGTGGTATTTGTCTACCCAACTGGCTAAGAAGAGACTATGACAGCATAGAACATTATGGAAACATATGTGTACACCTGTATTATTTCTCTTTTTTTTTTGTCTGATCATCTGTATTTTCTCTGTGTCACACATGAAAGGGATGCTGTTGAACATAAGTTGTCAAAGCAAAGTCAATACGTAGGCATGCAACTGAACACATTACGACTGTTCCTTCTTCCCATTATGTCCCTCCACCTCCCTGCCCAGCTCCTGTGTAAACAGCACTTATGATTGTTGTATGCATGGGCGCGCTCGTGTGTGTGTATGTGTGTGTGTGTATATATATATATATATATATATATATATATATATATATATATATATACACATGTGTATGGGTTCACTTTATAATTTTGAAATACTGAAATCCTGAATTTCAATATCCCAAAATTATAAAGTTGAACCTTTAAAATCGCAAAAGTGCATAATTACGAATCCGAATATCTCAAATTTGTGGTTATGACGTTATGGTACTTTGTGTGCGAGTGTTGTGAGTGGATGGTGTCTGGTGTTGTGTGTGGAGTTAGGTGTAATTTAAGGTAAGTGAGTGTTTGTAAGGATTTTGTGTAGGAGTTTGAGTGTGTGTGAATGTGTTTGTCAGTTGTATGTGTGGGTTAGGGTAGGCAGGTGAAAGTATGGGTGTGTAAGTGTTGGATGTACATGTGTGATGTTTGTGTGTGTGCGAGGGACTGTAGAATGTGTGGGTGTGAGTTTCCTTTCTGTGTATGTGCAATCTCAGAGTTAGTATATATAAGTGGGGTGGGTGTGGGGGGGGCACAGCTTGCCCCCTGCTTATATATAGTGTAGGTTTGTTTGTTTGTGTTTTTGTGTTTGTGTGTGTTTTAATTGTTGTGGTGTGGGTTGGATGATGCATGTGTTGTGTGGTGTATGGTGTGCTTCTGTTCGCGATTTTGTGTTTCGTGATTTTGTAGTTTCGGGATTTGGGACATTCGACTTTATGGTTTCAAAATACTGAAATTCTGGATTTCAGTATTTTGAGATTATAAAGTGAACCAATATATATATATATATATATATATATATATATATATATATATATATATATATATGGGTCTACCTGACATGGTCGACAGTTCATATGATCGACACTCATATGGTCGAAAGTTCATTTGGTCGACAAGTAGATTTGCCCCCTTCCCCAATGTTGTGCAACCCTGGAGTTGATATATATAGTTAGGTGTGGGGCGAACCCCCCCACCTAAAATGCTTGTCGATCAAATGAACTGTCGACCAAATGAACTTTCGACCATATGAACTGTCGACCATGTCAGGTAGATCCATAAATATATATATATATATATATATATATATATATATATATATATATATATATATATATATATATGGGTCCCCCTTCACATGGTCGACATTTCAGAATGTTGAAGACCATATGGCAGAGACCATATAATCAACATTCGAAATGTTGACCATGCGGAACTGGAATCTCCATATAGTGCGGAATGGAAAGATTTCCATCTTTTGCACTGTAGTGCGATCTCAAAGTTGGTATATTTAAGTTCCGGGGGGGTGTGGGGGGCAGAGCCCCTGGGGGTGCAAGAGGGGAGGAGTTTTTGTTGTTTTTGTTTTTTTAAATTCAATGATCGACATTTCGAATGTCGATCATATGGTCTCGGCCATATGGTCTTCGACATTCTGAAATGTCAACCATATGAAGTAGATCCATAGATATATATATATATATATATATATATATATATATATATATATATACACATACACATATATATCATATATACATTCATACACACATATATAAATACACAACTTACAAGTACAGTTACATAGGTAGAGAATCATACTGACAAGAGGTTTCCTTCTGCCCCTATGACTCTCATTATGATACAAGGGATAAAATAAACTACACACAATCTTATCTTGTGTATCTCTCCCTGAAAAAGCAACTCAGTTCACTATTGTGAGTATTTTCCCCACAATAAATTCAGTATGCTATATAACACAGTAGGACAGTGTGACCCACATGCCCTGATTTACAAGTCCCAAATCACAAATTGATTCTCAATCCAAAACATGAACATAACTTGCAAAGAAAAAATATGGTGTAACCAGCCCATATCATTGGACCTGTCCTAAACTTACATGACTTTATTCTTAGTAACTTTACAGAGTAACAGCAGCCAGCCAGAAGTATGTGCTTCACTGAGAGGACCTCATAAGGAAGATCAATCCTCACGAGTCTGTCCACTTATGGGACTTAAAGTCTTATAAGGAAAGGCCATGAAAATACAACAGCTGCTAACCAGTGAGAAGATTCTAGCTACTGCTGACCATGTCCACTTCTGTTTGAGTCACAGAACCAGGACACTGACTGCCCTGCTCTGAATCAGTACTGTACTACAAAACGTAGGACAGCTGGAAACCTTAGTGATATGTGACATTTGTAATTTTATGTCACGATGAGGAAAAAAAGGAGGTGGGAGCATGTCATAAGGGGAAAGGCTGAAAGGCAGTAAAACAAAGAGATACTGGAAAACCAAATGATCTTAGCATCTGCAGTTCTCAACAATCCTGCTGGTAAGATAACTCAGCATCAGATTTTAAGGCACTGAAAGCCTTATGGCAAAGAACACAGCACAAACGAGTCCATTGGTAAGTGGATTCAAACATCAGGACACAGCCTGCAGGACAGTCTTATAACCAGTTCTCAGCACAGAATTGTATCCAAGGGATTACTGACGTCTTTTAATTTGCTTTAGTCACATACTATCTAGCTGTACAACCTATGCAAACTGAATGCGTTCTGCTGTTCTTCCCACCTCTTCAATGTGGAGCTACAATATTCTCAGAGTCTGTTGTATAGCCTTGCTTATTTGTTCTTTTGACCTCCAGGCTTTGCCTGTACATGATTTATAGAGATCTTGTAATTCTCCTGGTGACTGTCTGACTGACTGACTAACTAAATATCATCTGATAAGAACAACTACTCCGTTGCTTTGCTACTTTAATATCTGGCCTCCATAATGGCCAGGATATGAGTGGACCTCATACTAAAGTTTGGGGATCAAAACACTTTTCCCCTTCAGCTACCTTACCACCACCACTGCGAGACACTAAACACAGGCAGTGCTAACATAATGATGGTACTTGTAGGGTGGGTACCCAGTTACAATCCTACAAACCAAATATCTCGATTTCAGTTAAAGGGAGACCCAAGCATAGTTAATGTATATTACAGTTGAAGAAGAGTTAGAAGCAACAATGAATGAGTCCTCCTGGAGTTAAGTAAAAATATTTTGCTTGCAAAGCAGTCTGATATAGTAAGACAATCTATGTAAACAACAGCTTAATAACATTAAATTATCTACAAATAGTGCGTGCACTGAGGCATATGATATTATGCATAATATCATTAATAGACAATTTACTCATTCATTTATATTACTTTGTTAATTAGGTTGCCTCTGGCCAACAAAAAGCCACAGTCTAAGTAAAACTGTTGAAGTATCCCGTAATATAACTGGGATAAGCACGGAACATGAATTCTAAACTCTGATCATAGCAGAAGGTTGTCAATCAATCAATATGGCTGGGCTAGGAGCAAAGCATTACTTAACTTATTGATGAAGAAATGGTGCTTGGTCATTTGAATCCACCAAAAGGCTAATAAATCATTTAAAATGTTTCATTAGCCTTGCTTTGGTTTCATACTGCTGGATAAGCACCTTTTATGTAAAACATTTTGTGATGTTGTTGATTTTTATTTCAATAAATTACCATTTTATTGGTATCTTTGAGCCAGTGGAGTCTAGTAGACAACAGTCGCAGACATTTGAATGTACTCTGGCATGCTGATATCTTCATGGACTGTAACTAGCTAGTTGATCATGACTGAGTAGATAGCATCTCTGAAACAAACTATACTCATATATGCCGGCTCCATGGTCACAGAAGAGTAGGAAAAAAGAGATTTCAAACACACATGAGGCAGTCAGAATCCATGCAAAAGGCTATCAGTCGATTACAGGGAAGCTGTCTGCAGAGCAACAGAAAAAAAGTGCCAATAGTGATGTATGCATGCATACCACTGGAACTGCTTACAGCATGTGGAGTGTAAGATTAGTGATTACGCTTCTGACAGTTTACAATGCCTGCTGTAAACAATTTTCTGCATTCTGCATCTGTGTCTCACTTTATGATTCAGTTAGCTACTCTGTGTAATGCACCTTATGAGTGCATTTAAGCACCTTTTTAACAGTTTAAAGGTGACTGCGTCCACACTGATAATGCATGCAGCCTCTTATTCAAAGAAGTCGGTAGAGACCTTGAGATTACCATTTTTAACAGCATCCCCCATCCTTGAATGCTAATCTTTAAAAGACAATACATGCTGAGGGGTCTGCAACTCATATCCCATTTGAAAACAAAAAGCATGTAATTTTGGTTAATATTTTTTGCTCTCCCATCCCTGCAGCTGTCCATAACCTGCTCCCAGGAGTCTCTCCTCATTCACTGGGTTTACAGAATATGATAATCCTTCCCAAACTTCTTCTGCACAATTTGGGGCCAGTGAGGAGACTGTGGCATTCAAGGGCAGTGTCATGTTGCTGCTGAGGAAAGAATTATGTTATTCCCTTATTTCCCTACTCCCTTACTTGCTCTAAGAATGTCTTGGTACGGGCATGCACTGGGGTATGTTGGCATGCCTCCACAGTGACTCAGCCACTTCTCCAGCTTCCTAAGCACAATGCCCCCAGGTGTCTCCAGTCCCTGCAACAGAACATCCACAAGGTGCATCTGAGTGTATGCCTTCCCCACCCCAGGACAGGTATGTCTGTGTTTCCGTACCAGTACCTTAGACGTTCGGGCTGCTGATTGAACCCTTGCCCCCTGGATTGTGGTCACAGCATTATGTTGGCTTAAAAAGTATGTAATCTGGATACCCTGCCTTTGAAATACCCTGCTTGTAAACCTGCATCAACTGTTCTTGGTCCAAGTCAGAACAAGAAAACTGCAGCCTGAAAGGCAAAGAATATCCTAATCAAATCAATCAATGAATCTGCTCCTGTACATCTCTGAGATACATGCAGCTGTGATTTTCAGTTTGCAATGTCATCAAATCATTTTTCTTCATTCAGAATTGTATTCCCCACAACTAGTTTTCACCAACAACTGAATAGTTTTACTAGCATCTCCTAGCAATATTTGTAGTTTTGCAACACTGCTTTCCACCCCACCTCTATGCTTCCAATGTAAACCTTATGATACTTGCTTGAATTCTTAACTTCAATGTTAATATATTCTGCCCTACAGAGTTCTTTTTCTCACTTCCCATTTTTTTTTAATTTCTAATCACTAATCACAGCATCTATTATCTACTTAATAAACCTACTAATATACCTCTTCAAATGCTCAATATTCATCTACTAAATGTTCTCCTCACACTGCTTAAATTCTCATCCTCAGGAGCAATGTCTACTTCCAGCATATTACATCAACCCTCATCCCTTAAAGCACAAAAAACAGCTACAAGATCATGTCTCACTCTTGTATAAGGCAATGGGACAAGATTAGTTGTTTCAGCCTAAATACATAACTTAAGTGTGAACATCTATGAATTCACTTCACCTCTGGACTCATTCTAACTTGATAACAAGGTTTTGTTTCCTTGGTAACCATAGTTAAGTTAGCATACTCCAGATGAGCTGGTATCTACACAATAAAAACAGGAATCACAGTTATTGCAGACTTATCATGCTTTAACAGAAATGTTTTCCATTTAACATCTAGAAGATAGTTTAAAGTCAGTAAAGACTCCTACATCATAATAATGGATGAACAGACTTACGCCCATAGCATTTAGGGTGTAGTAGTAAATGATTCCCCTTATGTTTAAAATAATTCCATTAATGTCTGCTTCATTTGCTAAAAAGCTGATTCCTCAACCTATATATAAGGCCATCCTATGAAAATTTACAGAATTTTGCAATGTTTTTCCAAGGTTATTTTCGCCAACTTTACATAGTCACAAAATGTCTGGAAGTAAGTTGATGTCACTGACCTACAGAATGAAAAGTAGAAGGGCCAACTTGGAGCCCTGGGCTACACCCACATTCTTCTGTCTCTATTTTCCCAGCAATTTATTAATCTTGACATTTCATTTCCTAAACCTTCACCTCCTTCAGATCCAGGTTACAAGGGAGACATCAGCTCCTAATGTCTCAGTTTATATCAGAACTTACCATGGCTGACCAAATAAAAGTCCCTGGTAAAGTCACTGAAAATGAATTCAGTCTCCAAGTCCTGTTTGAAATCATTAGCACAATACGCAGGATTATGAAAGAAGGGCAGATCCTATACAAAGATGCCACAAAACTATGTTAGAATTAAAATGTACAGTCTCTGGACAAGCAATTGCTGAAAAAAAAGGCAACATTTTTTTCAGATGGATATCCTCACAATTTTAGGGCTACCAAACCCAGTTATGATAACTATAGCATCAAGAATGAAACTGACAGTAGAATTTTTGCAACATTATAACACTGAGCAATTTCCCCGATGGCAGCACTTTCATGATCAATCACTTTTGGCATCCACACTACAGCAGAGACATCACAGGGCTTGTATGACCCAGTTTGCCCACCAATCCAATAACCTGGGGCCATTTTTCATCAGCAGGACGATTTATGTTCTATAATTCGATTTTTATGTTTTCGAGTAGATTTTCCTACATAAAATGCCATACATAATGTGCATGTAGCCAAATAGATTATCAAAGTTGTATTACATGTTGCCCAACATCTAAAATAAAACTTTTTCTTATTAATGGGATGAATATATGTGTTGGAGGAACATATGTCAGGGCAGCATGAACAGTTAAAACAAGAAAATGTTCCTTTCTTGTTTGGAGTAACTGTTACTATATATAGAACATAAATCGGACATTAGAAGGGGTATACTAACAAATGCATTAGCTAAACATGTAGATGAAGAGGGACTGGCACATAGTTTTGTATTTAGGGTCATAGATGTTTTAGAACCAAGTTTAAGAAGAGGGGACATTAACACCAAGTTGGAAATTAAGGAATATGAGTGGATTATTCGACTTCATGTGGATTATCCACCTGGAATTAACAAACAAGTTTCTATCAAGCCAAGTTTGAAATATAAACAACAATATATGAAACTTTGATAAAATGGAATGATTGTTTTTGTTACTTTATTATTTTTATTTTTATTCAATTATAATGAATTAATGATATGTATCTTTAAACTTTAATGTTTATTAATTAATATATTTATATGATAGATTAAGTTGTGTCGTGATTATTTTAATGTTGTATAAAAGAATGTATATGGTAAAGAATTTGTAACACTGATGAAGGACCTTGTCCGAAAGCTTTGTTTTGGAAAATTGGAATATCTGTATTAAAACTTTTTTATATATTTCTTATACTTGGTGCTGTGAAGCTGTTTTTTTCTTTTTGGACATTTGGTTGTTTCACAGTTTCGCATTATCTTAGTGGTGCTTTTTTACTACTTTTGTTGCTTTTGCTGTTTAAGCCCACTGAGAGCACTGGGACTTTTAACTCAATATGACACAAATTGGAAAAGAGAGGAAATGATTTAAGACCTCCCCTTGACATTTTGGCATCTGGATCTACAAGACGGAGGGATGAAGCAAACGTGAATAGTGATATTGTGGAACAGGGCAACACTAATAGTGACTATAGTAATGGTCCAAATATCAACAACTCTTTTTTAGGTTATCAACAACGCCACTCCATAAAATTACCAGAAAAAATAAGCGAACGCCAACAAGGGGAAACCAGAGGACGCTCGCATTCACAGGGAAGGCAATGCAGAGGTCCGGTCACACGACGCAAGTCTTTCAAGAAACAGTGAGTTCTTTTAATGCTTTTCTAGTTTTTTCAAAGAATATTTCATATAATGAGTCTGACCATAACTTTGATACAGAGTCGCGTTCATCTGCTTGTGAACATGTTACCATAATAATACCATCAAATGATACTAAATATGAACACATAATAAATGATGGTTTAAATAAAGGCAGGAATTCATTTTCAGAAATTGCAACCTGCCGCTTGGATCAGACTGAAGTTTTTACTTCTTCTGAATTGCAGTTATGTCCTATTCAAACTTTAAATATTAATAATGACTTGAGTGTAGACAATGCCAGTTTAAATTATATATGTGCATCTGATTCTATTAATGTTAATGAAGAATATACTGGGAATGATGAATTATTAATTGATAATACTGATGCTATTGAAGTTTCTCATATTAATTTACATATGAATGATATACAAATGAATTCTAATGTAAATGGGAATACGATTGAAATATTAGATTCTAATGTAACTCATGAAAATAATGATTTATATACATCAGAAGTATGTATTAATGAAATTATAAATGTGAATAATAATCCATTGAATAGAAGTGCCATATACTTCGGCAATGGTTCTAATGTGAATTTATCTGATACAGAACTAGTACCAGCTGCTATTTCATTACTTGAATGTGCTATAAAATGTATTCCTTCAAATGTTAGCAATATTATAGATGCTTTAACTGAGTTAAAACATTTGTTCGTAATTTAAGTTTGAAATTGATTTTTAAGAATACTACTAGTGATGTACCAGTAGGCTTAAAAAATCAAGCAGTTTCATACCTATTAATGACCCTATCCTTACAGCATTTCGTGATATCTGTGATAAACAGATACGTGAATTGTGTAATGACAATGCTTTTATGAAAATGTATTACTTGTCTGTTAATGAAATTGAAGCTCTACATGACCTACAGTCAAATAACAATTTTATAATTAAGGAAGCTGATAAGTGTGGCTGTATAGTGATTATGAATCTAGCTGATTATATTGATGGTATGGGTGAATTATTAATGGATGTACACACATTTAAACCTACACAAAATGTTGATATTGGGAAGCTTATTAGTAGAGTTAATATTGGCATTTATGATTTACAGATCAATAATGACATAACGTTAGATATTATAGCAATAACCCACGCCTGGGTGTGGGCAATGCTGGATTTACCCATGGTTGGTGTGGTTTGGTCACGAGGGCGAAGCCCGAGTGGCCATACAAAGCCAACCGTGGGTAAATCCAGCATTACCCACACCCACAAGTGGGTTACTGCTATTATACAATGACATTATTTAAGAAAAAAAAATTACTTTTCTTAAATAATGGCATTGTATAATGCCTCTTTGCTGCCCTTCCGCAGCTGTCTGGTATTCTGCGTCAGTTCTGATGTACTGCACATGCGTATGCCTACGCAGTACATCAGAGCTGTGGGCAAAAGCAACAGAGAAAGCAAGATCTCCGTTGCTTTTTACAAACTGTTTCGCTATGTTAAATGGGTTTAACATAGCGAGGCAGCTTTAAAAAGAGCAATGGAGAATCTCCGTTGCTTTTTGTAAAGCTGTCTCGGTATGTTAAACCCATTTAACATAGCGAGACAGTTTTGAAAAAAGCAACAGAGAAGGCAAGATCTCCGTTGCTTTTTACAAACTGTCTCGCTATGTTAAAGGAGTTTAACATAACGAGACAGCTTTAAAAAAGCAATGGAGAATCTTTTATAAACTGTTTCACTATGTTAAATGGGTTTAACATAGCGAGACAGCTTTAAAAAAAGCAATGGAGAATCTCCGTTGCTTTTTTTAAAGCTGTCTCACTATGTTAAACCCATTTAACATAGTGAGACAGTTTTGAAAAAAGCAACAGAGAAGCAAGATCTCCATTGCTTTTTACAAACTGTCTCGCTATGTTAAAGGAGTTTAACATAGCGATACAGCTTTAAAAAAGGAACTGAGAATCTCCGTTGCTTTTTTAAAGCTGTCTCGCTATGTTAAACTCGTATAACATAGCGAGACAGTGTGAAGCAACAGAGATCTTGCATGCTCCGTTGCTGTAAAAAAAGAGTTATAGTAATGGAAAAAGTCCAGGCGACCGGACCTTTTTCCATTACTATAACTCTGATTTACAACGTGCATGCTGACCAATCAGCGTGCACGTTTTTGAATATTAATGGGGGGGGGTCATTGTATAATTTTAATTTTCTAACAGTACCTAGTCCTACTATTCCAGTTTTATATGGATTGTCCAAAATTCATAAATCCTTATTACATCCTCCAATGAGACCAATTGTCTCGGGTAGAGGGTGGATTACTGAACCCATGTCAGTCTACCTGCAGGATGTTCTTACAGACTTCCTATGTTTTGTGCAAAGCTTTATTAAGGATACTGGGCATTTCTTAAATCTATTATATCAATGGTATGAGACAAATATCAAAAGGGATATTTTATTTGTTACTCTGGATATAAAATCCCTTTTTACCTGCATTCCCAATGAATATGGGATAAATAGTATAAGACAAATTCTACGTAGATATGGTAACTTTACAGGTAGGCAGGTTAAAACTTTTTGTGAGCTACTGGAAATAACCCTTGAGAATAATATATTTTTATTTAATAAACAGATTTACCATCAACAATTGGGTGTAGCTATGGGTAGTCCAGTAGCTAACACATATGCCAACTTGACTCTTGGTAACTGGGAGGAAGAATCTGTTTTTAATGATAGACAAAATATATATAAGCCCAACATCCTTTTTGACAAATGTTTTGTGGATGATGTTTTTATTGTATGGCATGGCAGTGAGGATCTATTAAGTAATTGTGTGAAATTTTTTAACCAAACAACTACCTTTTTGACCTTTTAAATGAAATGCTCAAAGTTATTATTTATTTTTATTTATTTTACATTTGTTTACCGGGATAGTCCGACTGGATACATGTCCATTTTCAGAAGAGGCCCGGGGAGAAAAGCTCCACAAAGACAAACTTACATACATTACACAGAAGTTAGCAAACAATTATAAACAAAGTGATTATGTACAATGGGTTAGCAGTGATTCCCTAGTAGGGACTCACAATTGTCATAGACAGAGAATTAAAAGTAAGAGACATCAGATTGGAAGCACAGCTTGGTGATGTAGTTACAAGTTATGATAATTGCAGAATATGCTTTTAGTTTATAACTTAATCAGGGTTGGTACATGGGCATAGGCAATTCACTTTGAGATAGTGTTTGAGGATTTTTTTGAAGAGACTTTTGGAGGATTGTAGGGTTATATAGTTTGGCAACGAATTCCAGGTTTTGCCAATGAAGTTGGCAAACGGATTCACCAGCAGAGTTACTGGCTTTGTGGTTTGGACCAGTAGTTTATCGGCTGACTGTAGGGATCTTAGATTGCTATATGGCTTAATAATATTTTTAAGTGAGGGGGTATCCTCAGGGTGGTACAAAATTTTGTGCGCTATTAAGAGTTGATTGAATTGAATTAAGCTGGGCAGTTCTAGCCGCTCTAGTTGTTTAAGGTTCTGGCAGTGGTGGGTTCTATAGGTGGAGCCAGTGGCAAATCTGGCAATATGATTGTAGCTTTGGGACAGCTTACCTAGTTCGGATTTGTTGAGGTTTGAGAGTACAGGCGAGGCATATAATAGAGTAGAGAGTAGGTGTGATCGGGCAATTGCAGTCCTAGCCAGTGGGGTTAAAAATGTCTTGTTATTATACAGTGATCCAAGCTTCTTATTGATGGTCTGTATAGTTTTGTTGACCTGTAGGTCAAATTTGAGATTATTGTCTATGATAACCCCTAGCAGTTTGGTGTGATTATCTGGGGAAATAGTGGTACCATTGTTAGATGTGACAGAGAATGAAAGTGTGGTGGATCTACTAGTGGGAGAGAAGAGTAGGAGTTTAGTTTTATTGGGGTTCAGAAGTAGGTGTTGGTTGGTGAGCCAGTTCTCAATAGTATTAAATGTATGTTGGGTTAAGATATGCAAGTCAGATGGGGGGGGGGGGTGGCTGAGTAGATGAGAGTGAAATCATCTGCATATTGAATGCAGGTGGCTGTAGGGATAGCAGTGTGGAGGTTGTTGATAAAAATAGAGAAGAGTAGTGGACCTAGTATGGACTCTTGAGGGACAAGTGTGAGAGGTAACTGGCTGGAGAGTTTGCCCTGCCATAGTACCGCCTGCTGTCTACCAGTCAGGCAGGACTGGAACCACTGGATAGCAGGCTTGCTGAGGGAAATAGATTTTACTGAAAGAATGAGAAGTTCATGGTTGACCATGTCAAAGGCTTTTAATAGGTCAAGAAAGAGGGCAGAGGTTTGCCTATTGTCATTCCTGTTTTGGTTTATGGCAGTAGTAAAGGAAAGGAGGGCTGAGGTGGTGCTGTGCTATGGCCTGAAACCATGCTGGGAGTCGGATAATAAGGTTATTTTGTGAACGGTATTGCATTAGTTGCTTGTGTACACATTTCTCCATTATTTTGGCTAGTGGGGAAAGAATGGCAATGGGTCTATAGTTGGATATGTCTGAGGAGCTACCACCTTTATGGAGTGGGATGACGTGAGATATTTTCCAGAGGGAGGGATATAGCATTTTCAGATAAGGTTCTGTTGATGAGGATAGATATGGGATATCCAATGGCATCTGCTGCTATTTGCAGGTACTCTGCAGGGAGGAGGTCAGCAGTGAGATTGGTAGGTTTTAGATTTTTTAGAAGTGTTTTGATAAAACTAGTTGATATTGGTTGAAAGCCAAATTGCGGGTGATTATTAGGTAGATTAGGCATGTGGTTTAAGTTACAGGGGGGTTGGTTGATTTGCTAGGGATTGGATTGTTTCAGTGAAAAAGTTATTAAAGGCACTAGCTATTGTCTCTGGGGAACTATGGGTGTAGTTAGCCGGGGTTGGTGTGGTGGAGTGACCTAGACAAAGTAGTTGATTTAAGCCTGCCCAGGACTTTTGAGGGTTGTTGTGGTGTTTTTGTAGGAGATTTTGGTAGAAGCTTTTTTATCCAGTAAAATAGATTTTTTTGTATCATTCCTGAGTTGACAATATTTTAGATGGTCAAGTGGGGCTTTGGTTGTTAGACATTAATTACTTAGATGTTAGAATCCAATTGGAAGGACAACATATAACCACCAGTATATATAAGAAAGATGTGCATACTAATAAATACTTACATAAAAAGTATACATGCTGGGCACACTTTTAAAGGTATTATAAAGAGTCAATATATCAGGGTTAATAGACTTAATACTGATGTCAATACATGCATTGAGCAAATGAATGAGATGACTAAAGAATTTAAAGACAGGGGATATGATATGTCACAACTATCCAGCCTTACAGAAGATGTATTGAATCAGAGGGGAAATGAAATCAAGCCCTACTTCTCGAAAGATGGTTATGTCCCTAGTAGAAAATGGGAAAACAATATATCTGGTCATATGAGATATATGATGACATATAGTAGGAGCAGTAAACCCACTGAGGACATTATTAGAAAGAAATGGGGTATATTAAGAGCTTTACCTGGTTTCAATGACATAATTCCTGAAACTCCCCTGTTTACATAATAAAATTGTGGTAATCTTAAACAACGTTTGTGTTATAAAGATTTCTCATTAAATAGAAAAGTAACAGTTACTCCAAACAAGAAAGGTACATTTTCTTGTTTTAACTGTTCATGCTGCCGTGACATAAGTTCCTCCAACACATATATTCATCCCATTAATAAGAAAAAGTTTTATTTTAGATGTTGGGCAACATGTAATACAACTTTGATAATCTATTTGGCTACATGCACATTATGTATGGCATTTTATGTAGGAAAATCTACTCAAAAACTTAAAAATCTAATTATAGAACATAAATCGGACATTAGAAGGGGTATACTAACAAATGCATTAGCTAAACATGTAGATGAAGAGGGGCCGGCACATAGTTTTGTATTTAGGGTCATAGATGTTTTAGAACCAAGTTTAAGAAGAGGGGACATTAACACCAAGTTGGAAAAGAAGGAATATGAGTGGATTATTCGACTTCATGCAGATTATCCACCTGGAATTAACAAACAAGTTTCTATCTAGCCAGTTCTGAAATATAAACAACAATATATGAAACTTTGATAAAATGGAATGATTGTTTTTGTTACTTTATTATTTTTATTGAATTATAATGAATTAATGATATGGATCTTTAAACTTTAATGTTTATTAATTAATATATTTATATGATAGGTTAGGTTGTGTCATATGATTATTTTAATGCTGTATAAAAGAATGTATATGGTAGAGAATTTGTAACACTGATAAAGGACCTTGTCCGAAAGCTTTGTTTTGGAAAACTGGAATATCTGTATTAAAGCATTTATATATATTTCTTATTCTTGGTGCTGTGAAGCTGCTTTTTTCACTTTAGTCAAGGTGGAAGGAATTATGAACAGTTCTAAATACCAGTCACTTTTGGCTCAAAACCTTCAAGCGTCTGCTAGAAAGCTGAAGATTAACAGGAATTTCACCTTTCAACACGACAATGACCCCAAGCATACATCCAAATCAACAAAAGAATAACTTCACCAAATGAAAATTAAAGTTTTGGAATGGCCCAGCCAGAGCCCAGACCTAAATCCAATAGAAAATCTGTGGGGTAACCTGAACAGGGCTGGGCACAAGAGATGCCCTCTCAATCTAACAGATTTGAAGCACTTTTGCAAGGAAGAGTGGGCAAATATTGTCAAGTCAAGATGTGCCATGCTGATAGATTCCTACCCAAGAAGACTGAATGTTGTAATTAAATCATAAGGTGCTTCAACAAAGTTTTAGCTTAAGGGTGTCCACACTTATGCAATCAGCTTATTGTATGTTTTTTTTTTTATACTGTTTCCCCTAAAAGATTTCTGTTTTTCAATTGAATTGTACAGTTTATAGGTCACATTAAAGGTGAGAAAAGTTTTGAAATGATTTGTTGTGGTTTTATTTTTTTATATCACAAACACCTGGCATTTTATTTTAACAGGGGTGTGTACACTTTTTATATCCACTGTATATATATATATATATATATATATATACATATATAGAGAGAGAGAGAGAGAGAGAGATGGATCCTCTTTCTATGATGGAACTTTTAAAAGTTCGACTTTCATATGGCCGAGACCATATGATCGAACTTTTAAAAGTTCAAACGTTCTGAATGGAGATCTCCATACAGCGCAGAACGGGAAGAGTTCCCTTTTCCGCACTGTAGGTTGATCTCGGAGTTGGCATATTTAAATACCAGGGGGTGTGGAGGTGGAGGGGGCTTGCCCTCCAGCTAAAAATGTTCAGGTAATTTTTTTGTTTTGTTTTACTTTTTTTATCAGGTGTTCGAACTTTTAAACTTACGATCAATGGTTGCCTATTCCATATAAAGTGAAAACCCAAGCTGCCAGAAATTAGATGAGACTGCAAGACAAGGGCCAAGCCAGAGGCCAAAAATAAAGCTGACAAAAGGAATTCAGGTCCATTACATCTCCTTGAAACTGTACTTCTCAAAAGTAAACTGCATAAAATGTATAGCTAGAGCACAAAAAATGTCAAAATGCATGTACTTGGTTATGAATACTTTTCATCAAATACAACAAGGAAAAAAACACGCTTGTAGAGAGACAAAGCCCCCCACACGTCACAATTTGGAGGAGCTTTACTGCCCTTGCTGTAGTTTAATGTTCACACTGCACCTTGGAGAATGAGGGATGAGTAACAGAGAACATAAAATAATTTTAGTCTGTGATGCTGTGATCTCGAAGTCTTAAAAATTTAACATATTTTGAAATGAAGAATTATTGCTGATGAGTGGATCAAGCAAACATGTATGATTCATAACAATGTTGGGCAACAATGCTCAAACAAATGTGACCCAAGCACCTAAACATTGAGCAACTGAAAGATATACAAATTATTTAGCATTTCTGAAGTCCATATAAGGTCAAATATTTCTCTTGTAAATATGAACAGTATAACAAGAGAAAAATAAATTAGCATGTTCTCTGAGCTTACCCACGGGGTAAGCAGTAGTTCAAAACATTTAAGAAAGCAAAAAAAAAAAAAAAATGGTTAGTACCCAGCTTTTCCCCATTATGTGTACTGGACGGGAGCACTGCAGAATCTTGAAAGCCTAAAATCCTGAAGACCAAAATCCTGAAACCTAAATCTTGAATGTTCAAAATACTGAAAACTCAAAAGGATGAAAACTCAAAATACTGAAAACACACAGGATACCAACACTTACTATATTCCAGCACAAGTACATGCAGAAACATATTACTCTTCAACTATATGCAGGGGGGCAAGCCCCCCTGTACCCCACACCCCTGCTACTTAAATATATCAACTCCGAGACTTCACTACACTAAGTGCAATCTTGGAGTTGATATATTTAAGTAGCAAGGGATGTGGTGGGGGCAGCCCCCCACATCAGGGGTGTAGGGGTGCTTACCCCCCATCTTATACTTGGAGAAGAGTAATATGGTTTGTGTTTTATTTGTTTCTGTATGTACTTGTGCTGGAATATAGTAAGTACTGCCATCCTGTGTATTTTCAGCATTTTGAGTTTTCAGTAGTTTGAACTTTTGAGTATTTTGGTCTCAGGATTTTGGGCTTTCAGGATTCTGTAGTGCTCCTGTAATGGACCCCATACCATGAAATGATGAAATGGTATTGTTAATACATTTCTACCTTGGTTCTGCAAATCTGCCTTTTTGTTAGAAATGGCCATTTTATTAGCTGAAACATTAATATAACAGGAGACTTACTAGGTTTATGCACTTATTTTTCATCACATCATGAATGTTAGCTGTCGTTTTTCAAAAACGGTCCATCTTCTAGCTGAAATGTAAACTTTGTGTTCACTGCATGAAGTCACCTGTGGAGCAAGACAATGAAATCTTTACTCATGTTGTTCACAACAGATCATTTTAAACAGTATGTGTTGAAAATCTAGAGGAAAATATTAAAAAAACAAAAACAAAAACTACAAGCCTACCTTTGGTCTTTCAAGAACAGCAAATTCCTAACAAATGAATCTGAACTTTAAAACACATACATTTCCTTGGATGACACCATGGCCAAAATTATCGCTTCTTTTGACAATCAAAAGGGAAATTTTGCATTTCTTTTGCAAACATGTCTTTACTCATTATGAACTCTTCTTATACTTGCTCAAAGTACAGACTTGTAAAGTTTTGTAGAAATCCCAAATTTAATACAGGAAGCATGGGAAGTTCAAGGTTACTGAGTTATGTGACCAATAACCCTTACCAGAAAAAAACTTTTCTTACACTGATTAAGGATACCGATGGAAGAATAAATTCAAAGAAGGAGAAACCTCCGGTAATCCATCACAGCAAAATTCCAAAGAAATATAATGATAAAATCAACAATATTTATTCCACAAAAGAGAGAGCAACAGTAAAAATAATAAAACTCAGCCCTTTGCAGTCCGATAAGTGCTTACTGTTGCTCTCTCTTTTGTGGAATAAATATCATTGATTTTATAATTATATTTCTTTGGCATTTTGCTGTGGTGGATTACCGGAGGTTTCTCCTTCTTTGAATAACCCTTACCCCCCTCTCAAGGAGGCCTAGACCAGTCAGGATTGGGGTTAATTTATCAATATCTATTCAGTTATCCAGGTTCTGATAGAATAAAGGTGGTGTGGCATACTCTTTTATCTGTAGGAGGAGTCTATTCCAGCCAAATATGTCTCTCTCTCTCTCTTCTGGGTAGCTCATAGGTGGTACTGTCCATTTCTTGGCATTTCTTTACAACTAACTCATTTCTTCAGAGCCCTATAAGAAACAACCAGCTGCCATTATTAACACACTGGCCAAATGTATGACTTATTTTAACACCAGAATGAGACTGTACGCTTCCAGTGTAAATGGTGTAAAACCACATATCACATACATTTCTATTTTTATTTTTGTTCTGTTGCCCCCTGAACTCAAGCTACAAGGGTTCACCCTTTACCCATTTACGTGTATTCATTCTTTCTGAAGAAGAGGGCACTGTCATTGTGCTGTTACACTGCAGAGACAAGTAATCTGCCTTTTAACCTATCCACAATCACAGCCTTACCTCAGGCTTTCCCCCTACCGAATGGTGCACTACTACAGTCATCCCTCTCCACAAAGGAGGAGTGACTACAGATCCTGGGAACTATCATCCCATTAGCCTGATGAGTCTGATATGCAAAGCCATGGAACACATCATCATGGACCTAATAAACAAGGATATAGGGAATCTCCAAACTCTGGCTCCCACACAGTTTGGTTTTGTGAAGGGTAGATCATGCCTGTTCAACCTGGTCGACTTCTTTGAGTCAGTCACCAGAGCTGTGGATGAAGGCAGGTGGTTCATACAGCCTTCCTTAATCTGGCCAAGGCCTTTGATATCACACCCCACTCAGGAATCAAAAAACTCACTAAGCTAGGCATCAACCCCTATATCACTAAGTGGGTTGCAAAGTGGCTCACAGATAGAACCCAGAGTGTGAAAATAGCTGACTCCAAGTCAGACTGCAGACCATTCACAAGTGAAGTCTCACAGAGTTCGGTCCTGGGTCCTTTCCTGTTTGGTATCTACTTCTCTGAAGTCCAGGCCAACACAAAGGGACTCTGGCTGACAAGGTTCACAGGCGATTGCAAATTAGGAGCTATTATTAACTCCCGGAGTGATGATGACATCCTACAGAAAAGCCTCACTGAGACCAATGACTGGTGTCAAAACCATAGCCTTAAGCTCAATGGCAAAAAATGTGTCATCGTCCCCTTTGGGAAAAACCCAGTTCCCATGAATTATCACATTGATGGTAGTCCACTGAACACAGAAGGCATTATAAGCGATCTGGGACACAGGTTGACAGCAACCTCCCTTTTGACCACCACATTGCCACTGTGGTCAGAAAGTCCTTCTGTGTGGCACATCTCAATACTAAGAGTTTTGCATCCAGGAAGAAAGAGGTCATTGTCTCCCTCTACTCTTCCCTCATTAGGCCAGTCATCGAGTACAATGCCCCATTTGGCATGTACCTCACTAGACACCTGCAACAATTTTAGAGGCCGCAAAAGTACCCCACAAAGAGGATCCCAGGCCTTAAACACTTGTCCTATATGGACAGACGCAAAAACTTCAACTATTCTCTGTCTCATATCACCTACTTGGAGATGATCTCTGTTTGACTTACAAAGTCATGTCTGACCCAGCTCTGTTAGAAATGCTACATCTAAAGAAATCCCATTCCCTCCACACCACATGCTCCAGAGATCTCAACCTCATTACCACAATCAACAGAACATGCTGGAGGGACAGGTTCATAACCCAGAGACTGCCCATGCTATAGAACAGACTTCTCATACATGTCAAACAGAGCACCTCACTGGCCCTCTTCAAGAGAAATCTTGACGAGTGTGTGAAGATTGGGTGAAGACAGATGAAGGCTGCCAGCCTAGCCATATAGAATTTTGGAGATAATTCTGTCATCTGTAAATATTTATATAAACTACAGGCTTGTTGTCTTAAATGGTAAAAATAGTGTTATGTGTGGAACTGGAAAAAATGTAACAACAGTGCACTCTACTGACCAAGTAAAGCATGTTGTGACCCTTTGATGTTAAAACTCAAAGCCAGTAAGTCTAGAGTGAGGCATCCTGCCTACTGTTTTAAGGCCAGAGTTAATGGACAGAATTTGCATGCATAAATGTCCTTTATTGATATGGTTTCTGCCCAGAGGTGAATAATGTAAATGTAGTTTCTGTTAGCCTCGGAACCCAGGGAAGTGTGAAGAATGATGTAATATGAACCAAGAATGTGACTTTAAAAACAGAGGGAATCAGACAGCATTAAGCATTTTTGTCTTGACCAACCAACTCACCAACACTGTCTTGCTCTATATGTAAGTTTATCTTAGACTTGTATTTTCTTTTAATAATAGCTAGAAACTAGAAAGATTAGACTAAGTGTTTTTCTGTGCTGTCAGAACTGTACTACTGAATTATATTAAGTATTTCTCTGTGATCTCTGAACTCTTGACTAGCACTTTGTAGTAAAAAGTATTGTCTTGTGTTTTGACTGTTATTAAGTATTTTAAACCCTTTCAACTGTGGCTGTTTTTGTAGAGATAATTTAAGCTCTTTAGAGTATTTGCATGCCTTTGGTAAAATTGTACAAAGCCACAACAATAGCTTTAGCCCTGGGCTATAGTACCAATTGGATAATAATATTGCACAGTAATAATTGGACACCCTTTTAAGGGCCTTTTAGTAGCTGATAAATATTAGTGGGTGGTGGCAGCTGGTACTACTGTATAGTCTAGGAAAAACGGGCACAGCTGGAGAACCTGTGCCAGCCTTCCTCAAGAGTGTCTGTGTGGTTGTACAAACTCTTCTCAAAGTGTGTGTGTGTGTGTGTGTGTGTGTGTGTGTGTGTGTGTGTGTGTGTGTGTGTGTGTGTGTGTGTGTGTGTTTCAGCTACTTGGGCAGGGACACGAAGCACTGGTTGGACAGAGAGGGTGCTGGAGGTTTTAGCTTGCCCACTAGGCTGAGATCTGGACCGTATAGCTGTGCCAGTGGGGAGTCTTATTGGGGACCTGGAGAGCAAAGAGCGACCAGCCCCGGACTGACTGTGATCTCTGTGTGCTCTTAAGGGAAATTGCACTTTACTGTGTTTACTTGTTATCCTTTCTTCTTATATGAGACGCCCCTCACTGGTGTTAGTGGTGGGGATTGAGGCTCCTTGACTGCTGGGCCAGGGCATGGGCATCACATATTAATTGTTTGGCAGTGGGGGGATATCCACACCAAATATTAATTGATTAGCAAATACTAATTGGCTGGTAGTGGTGTGGGTAGACTGAATTCCTGTAGCTGGTGTACAGTGAGCTCTGAAGGTGTTTTGTACGCTAAATTAGCCACACAGTGAATCCTCAGAATTCAGAATACAATTATTGTATTTCTATTGTTAGCACTTAAGTCAGAAGTGGCAAACTTCATGGCACCCATGCAGATGGGAGCTGAAAGTTCGACTGCTGAATCCTACACTAAGGCACTGTACGAACACATCCACTCGTGCATAAATTGTGCCATCCCAAATAGAACCAAGATGCTCTCCTCCAGAAAAAGGAAGCCAATCTGGTGGTCCTCTGCCATAAACAAACTATACAACAGAAGGAAGAAACAGTTGCAGAAAAGAGGAAAGTCCCAGGATGCAAAAAACTCCCTTACCAGCCTCAGTAAGAAGCTGAGATCCCTCATAAAATCCTCCAAAGCTAGTTACGAAAATAAAATTGCCAAAGATTCCAAAGACAACCACAAGGTATTCTATAGTTATGTCAAGAATCTAAATGGCAATGCTCAGATCTGCTCTGAGCTACAACAGAATGGCATTAAATATACTGATCCCAAAGATATTGCCAATATCCTGGCAGATCGATTTAGTGCCAACTTCACCCCCCTCTCAACCCCTAAAGGGCCCATCTCAATACCAAAAGATTGCCAATTCCAGTAAACACAGCCACACAGGTAGAAACCGCACACTCCAAAGCTAAGAATACAGCATCCATGGGACCAGATGACATACTGGCTGTGTACTACATGAACTACAAAATGAACTGGCACCTCACCTAAGTGTCATGTTTAATCATAGCCTCCCTCAGGCTTCATGTTCACTGAGTAGCGGACAGCTACAGTTATCCCACTCCACAAGGGTGGATCATCCCGGGAACTACCGTCCCATCAGTCTGATGAGCCTGATCTGCAAGGGCATGGAATGCATTATCATGGAACTTATAAACAAAGACATTGGCAACCTTCGAACACAGGATCCCACCCAGTTTGGGTTCGTGAAGGGCCAATCTTGTCTCCTGAACCTGATTGACTTCTTTGAATCAGTCTCCAGAGCTGTGGACGAGGGTAAGGCAGTCCACACAGCCTATCTGGACCTCGCCAAGGCCTTCAACACCATCCCCCACTCTGGAGTCATAGATAAACTTACTAAGCTGAGCATAAATCCCTACATCACTCAATGGGTTGCCAACTGGCTTACTGACAGAACCCAGACTGTAAAAGTAGCCGACTCCAAATCCAGCTCCAGACAAGTGACAAGTGGAGTACCTCATGGTTCAGTCCTGGGACCACTCTTGTTTGGCATCTACTTCTCTGAAGTACAGGTCAGCACTAAGGGACTTTGGCTAACAAAGTTTGCAGATGACTGCAAACTGGGAGCCATTACTGAATCCCCAAATGATGCGGATATTCTACAAAAGGGCCTTACAGAAACAGATGCTTGGTGCCACAGCCATGGGCTCAAGCTTAATGCCAAGAAATGTATAGTTATCCCCTTTGAGATAAAAACATGTACCCATGAATTACCACATAGGTGGCAGTACACTAAACACCAAAAGTGTGATGAGAGATTTAGGGACACAGGTGGACAGTGGTCTCACCTTTGATAACCACATCGCAACAACAGTCAGGAAATCCTTCTATGTGGCACACCTCATCACTAAGGGCTTTTCATCCAGAAAAAAGGAAGTCATTGTCCACTGTACTCATCCATCATTAGACCCATTATAGAGTACAACGCTCCACTTGGTATGTACCTCACAAGACATCTGCAACAGCTGGAAAGGCCACAGAAATACCTCACTAAAAGAGTCACAGGCCTAAAGCAGATGCCCTATGCTGACCGTCTAAAAAAACTCCAGCTACACTCTGTGGCATATCGTCTACTCAGAGGTAATCTCTGCTTAACATACAAGGCCATGCCAAACCCTGAGCTGTTGGACATGCTCCACTTAAAGAAATCCCAATCCCTCAGAGCCACATGCTCCAGGGATCTAAACCTTGTCATCACAATGAACAAAACGTGCTAGAGGGATAGGTTCCTGACCCAGAGACTCCCCATACTCTGGAATAGACTGCCCATACATGTCAAGCAGAGTGCCTCCTTGGCCCTCTTCAAAAGGAACCTTGATGACTGGATGGGAGATAGGAAATTCACCCCAGGGATCACGTTAGTCACCCTGCTAAGCAGGGGTCCAGGGAAGTAAATATTGTGGGAAGAAATATCAGGGGAATTGTTTGGCTAGGCCTGTATAGGCCCTAGGGCTGATAGCTTAGTACCAACCTATGAACTTATGAACCTTAGTTAGTCAGGGTGAGCAGGTAGCATGTCAGCAGAGGAGTATGGAAAGCTGACAAGGAGCCAGGTGGTGGAGATGTGCCAGGCTAGTGGAATGGTGCATGGAAACCTGACTAAGGGAGACCTGATTGCAGCCTTGGTTACAGCTGCATCAGAAAACAGTAACCAGGAGGACAATTAGACTGGCAGTGGATATATAACACCCTTGGAGAATGGACAGCTCAACCGTTCTGCAGAGGACATAAAAATCCATCTGGAGCTAAAGAGACTTGAGTTGGAGGCCAGGCGTTTAGAACTAGAAGCAGCTGAGAGAGTAAGGCGTCTAGACAGTGAGGACAAGGAGAAACTGCGATGTCTGCAGGCTGAGGAGAATGAGAAACTGCTACACCTGGAAGCTGTGGAAAAGGAGAGGCAGAGGCAGCATAAGAAGGAGATGCTGACTCTTCTCCAGAGTCATGGAGGTAATGGGGAAGGGAGTAACTGGACCCCAGAAGCACAAAAGGTCAGTAAATTTCTTCCACAGTTTAAAGAGGGGGATCATTTTGATAGTTTCATTCATATGTTTGAGAGGGTATGCAAACAGTATGGTGTTGACCAAAGGCTCTGGGTACGGTTTCTGACCCCCTTACTCCATGGTAAAGCTGTAACTGTTTTGTCAAAAATGTCTGACGTTGCATGTTTTGATTATACTGCTGTTAAAAATCACTTGTTAGAATTGTTTAAGCTAACACCCAAAATGTATAGGAAAATGTTTTGTGAGCACAGACGCAAGGCAGATGAAAATGTGTGTGAATATGTTGCTGGACTGGGCATTTATTTCCATAGGTGGGTGAGTGGATGTGAGGTCACCACTTCTGAAGGGCTGGCAGACCTTTTGGTGAGGGAATAAGCCCTTAGTACTTTGCCTGAGGACATGAGGATCTGGTTAGCTGATAGACAATGTGCTACTTCAGATGAAGTAAGCATGCCTTGTATAACCATCTGTCTGTGTCTGCCTAGACTATTTAGAAGCTTGCTGAAACCCTTTTTGCTGACACATGTAATTGATTGCTAAACAGTGCAGAACCCAATTAACCCTACTCCCTCTGACAGGACAGCTGGTTATTATCTATTTAATTCCTCTTTCACATGGCTGGCCAGTCTTTACCTTCTGATCCCAGGCTGCCAGCATTAGAGGTAGAAACTCCAGTCTATGACATTAGGATTGCCACACTTTCACTGTTTTAAATTGTGAAGTATGTTTATAAAACTAGTACACTGAACGTGTGAAAACATTGAAGTTAAGAGCCTCTATGTCTGCTGTTGAAGGTGGAGTTATGATGTTGACAGTTTTACTTCAACACAATTGTTGCAGCAGCTCGTTTACCCCAGAGTTCCTCAGAAATGCAACCGTGCCTATTTATTTCATTTATATACTGCCTATTTATTTTATTTATGTACTGCTTATTTATTTTATTTATGTACTGCCTATTTATTTCATTTATGTACTGCCTATTTATTTTATTTATGTACTGCCTATTTATTTTATGTACTGCCTATTTACTTTATTTATGTACTGCCTATTTATTTCATTTATGTACTGCCTATTTATTTTATTTATGTACTGCCTATTTATTTTATTTATGTACTGCCTATTTATTTTATGTACTGCCTATTTACTTTATTTATGTACTGCCTATTTATTTCATTTATGTACTGCCTATTTATTTTATTTATGTACTGCCTATTTATTTTATTTATGTACTGCCTATTTATTTTATTTATGTACTGCCTATTTATTTTATGTACTGCCTATTTACTTTATTTATGTACTGCCTATTTATTTCATTTATGTACTGCCTATTTATTTTATTTATGTACTGCCTATTTATTTTATTTATGTACTGTCTGGTGACCAGGTGGGTGGGTGATAGCCCACATCATACCACATGTGACTCATCCTTTGCTGGAGGGGGGGTTGTGACTACTAAAAGTACAGCTAATGCTGCTACAAGTCACCTGACTCTAGACTTACCTCATAGTTATCCTGACACTGATAATGGTTTATTATATTATTTCTGCTCAGGAGGTGGAGACTTTCTCTCTGCTTTAATGCAAAAAAAAAATAATAATAATTTTTGGCTGGGAAGTTGTCAAAATAGCTTGCTACAGCCCAGGTTGTGGGACCTATTTGTGTTACCTATGTGTGAGAACCCAGTTTTAAGACTGCAATAATGCATTTTCTGGCCACAGAAGAACCGCTTTTGTACCACACCTCATTTATGTGTTCATACCTTTCACTGAAAAAACAGTAATTCAGTCTTCTTCTTCTTTCGGCTGCTCCCGTTAGGGGTCGCCACAGCAGATCAACTGTTTCCATTTGTACCTGTTCTCTGCATCTTGCTCTGTCACACCAACCACCTGCATGTCCTCTCTCACCACATCCATAAACATTATCTTAGGCCTCCCTCTTTTCCTGTTACCTGGCAGCTTCATCCTTAACATCTTTTTCTCAATATACTCTGCATCCCTCCTCAGCACATGTCCAAACCAATGTAATCTTGCCTCTCTGGCTTTGTCTCCAAACCTTCCAACCTGGGCTGACCCTCTAATATACTTATTCCTAATTCTGTCCATCCTTATCACACCCAGTGCAAACCTTAACATCTTCAACTCTGCCATGTCAAGCTCTGACTCCTGCCTTTTTGTCAATGCTACTGTCTCCAACCCATATAACATAGCTGGTCTCACTACCCTCTTGTAGACCTTCCCTTTCACTCTTACTGGTACTCATCTGTCACAAATCTTTCCTGACACTCTTCACCACCCACTCCATCCTGCCTGTATACTCTTCTTCACCTCTCTTCCACACTCACCATTACTCTGAACTGTTGATCCCAAGTACTTAAACTCATCCACCTTCCCCACCTCTACTCCCTGCATCCTCACCATTCCTCTATCCTCCCTCTCATTCACACACGTATATTCTGTCTTAGTCCTGCTGACCTTCATTCCTCTTCTCTCTAGAGCATATCTCCACCTCTGTAGGGTCTCCTCTACCTGTTCCCTACTCTCACTACAGATCACAATGTCATCTGCAAACATCATAGTCCATGGGGACTCCTGTCGATCTTGTCTGTCAACCTGTCCATCACCATTGCAAATAAGAAAGGGCTCAGAGCTGATCCTTGATGTAATCCCACCTCCATAATTCAGTAAATTCCTTAAATCACTTTAAAAAGCATCTTAGGCAAGCTTACCAATGTCACTGCTTTGACATTCTTGAATAGGATTCACCGTACTTCTTCCCATCCAAAACTTTTGGGTAATGCTAAACCTTGGATGATTATCTCAGCTACAACAATGTATCTATTGTAAATATATGTGGTTGTGAACAATTACTCCTCTGCCCCCACCTAGGGTACTTAAAACTACCGTCTCTATCATCCCCAAATCAACTTTACCTTTCTATAACACATCCAGTCCCCTTTGCTTCTGTTGGTTTTAACTTATTGTACTTGTGTATAGCACCTTTATTTCTTTGTTAGATGTGTTTACTCTTTATTGGACATTATTGCTTACATTAATTTATTGTCCCTGCAAGGCCAAGTCATGCCTTAAAAGGGTTCTCAGACCAGTGTACTTACCTAGTTAATAAAAGTAAAATAAGAATAAATAATAAAAAAGTAACCTATTTTATATATGTAATAAAGCACCAAAGGGGTAGTCAGGGCTTATCAGTCATCACAGTTTCACTATTACATGACTGCTTATGTTCATCCTTTCTTATGTTTGCAAGGCCTGGGTCTTGTCTGAAAACAGTCCTTGGACTGGTCTACTTACTGGATAGCAAAATAAATAAATACGCAGATAACCTATTTTAAGGTGTAATAAAACCATGGGGGTAGTCATGGCCTCAGAATTAACACAGTTTCACAACTCTTTGTCTCCAGTCCTACCCGATCTGCACATAGGAGTATGACAATATACTATTTCATGTACATACCACCTTCTGTTACTAGTTACTTACAGAACAAGCTCATTCGAACAAAAGATGTTGTACGGCACACACAACTTTAAACAAAGAGTTACATTAAATAGCATAGCGATGTTGTCCTAAACCAGGATGTTGTTAGTTCACTTGTGACTAATAGTATAGGTCATAATGTACCAAACCTGACATTACAGAGACTAAGGTTTCTTTGTTACTAAAATAAGATAATTAGGCCAAACTATACTTGAAATAATGAATGCTGTAACAGAAATAAAAGAACAGCAAGTGGGGTTTTCAGAAAAGGGTAGGAGAAAATTATATAGAAACAATGGATATTGTGGGAGCAATGCATATAGAAAAACATTTTGGAGGAGGAATGAGGTTTAAGAGAAGTCAGATATTGAATAATTTATCCAATGTTGCTTAGATTACATGATAAATAATATATGCAATGTATAATATTTGTAAATGTGAACTTACTAATATGGTTTGATTACTTTCATATAAAAGTAAGTTTGCCTATGTCACAAATGAAAATTCAGTAAAGGTGCTACAAAAAGATTGTTGGCCAAAAATTCAAAATTACTTCACTGATGTGTCTTCTCTGAAGGAAATAACTAAACTGGGGAATGCGTCATTGCAGATAGCAAGATAAAACAAATATAATCATTAACAGAAACTACAAATGTAAATGTTTTATGTCCAATTTAAAGTCCAAGTCCATTACAAATATAATAATATGAAATGTGTCTGGAAGCAGTTACCTTAGTTTAATGAAAGCCAGGTGTAAAAGAAATAGGAATAGTTAAGCAAGATAAGAATCATACTAAAACACCATAATCATCTGTACTTTAGACTAACAGTAAACCTCAGAAGGGAACCGAGTAGTCTTTTTTTTTTTTACTGAAATGAAAGATCACTTTCCTAGTATTTATCTATGACAACTTCTCCCTTTACTGCATACTTTATTACATTTTAGTATCCCCAGGATGCCTAGGAAAATGAAGTAGACCGCATTCCAACTCTGCCACGATGCTGTGTATGAGGAAAAAAAATGTAGAAATTTACAACATATGTGTAATCTGTCACAATGGGAGAGGGTAACAGGGACAGCTTACTCATGGATGATACAGCTGCAATTGTGGCTGTAAAAACGTTTCTAAAAAAAACCTACAGGGGTAGTCATACTGCATTAACAGACAACAAATGGAGTTCAGTGCTAAGGAAAGTGGGACTTAGGGAGAGAATAGCAGTTAAGAGGAGGTTACCTGATAGAACAATGAAGAAAATGACCTTAGAGCTGTAATAATACTTAGGATGAATCACGTTTTGTTTGTCAGCAAAGCCTTCAAGGTCTCACTGGTTGCTAAAAGAACACCAAACCGTATAGAAAAATCACTGTCCTGTGTTACACCTCCCCTATCCACCCTGTCACCGAATATAATACTGTTTGTAAGCTAAACATCTTGTTTAATTAAAAAAATGAGGAACTTAAGAACATGGGGTGCTTTTAAAGACTAAGGCACCTAAAATAATTCTCTCTTGCATAAGCACTACCTTCTCCTTGGTCATAAGTGCATATAGAGGTCTAAAAACACATCTATGTAAGTACAAGCTAAAATTCACCATTACTAATATCATCAATATACTGCAAACTACATAAAAACAAATGTGTGTATGTGAAATAAATGATCTGATGTTGTCAATTTTCATTTTATTCTCGACACATTAGCTTGGTTCCAAATATCGGAACTGACCCGGCGTTACTAGAGTTCGTAGTAGCCAAAAACTCTCGAGCCTAACCCTTACCCACAATGCTCCTCTCCCAATTACCTCAGATCTCGTTTGCTGCTTTCTGTGACAGACACGCTCGCCATTGCACTCAAACTAAATGTTTATATATATATATATATATATATATATATATATATATATATTATTCTGAATATTTTCCTATTTTATTACAGCTAATCTACTAATTCTTAAGTTTATAACTCTACCCACTTTGTTTCTAAGTCGGTGAATTTGTACTCTCCTTCTTCCTTTCTACACCTCAGTGTAATCTGACCTATAATTGTTGATAGTTTCATCCTTCTACTTTCCCTTACTGTTATAAAAAAAAAATCTGTTTATTGTTATTAGTAGTGAGCATTCTTGTTTGTGAGAACTTTCTACCTGTGTGTGTGTGTGTGTGTGTGTGTGTGTGTGTGTGTGTGTGTGTGTGTGTGTGTGTGTGTGTGGAGCATATAGCTGGCCTGATTATGCCACTGTTGATCAGAATTATGTCTGGCAAACCTAAAGTTCCTTCTGGCTTCAAAAGATGGCAGAAATGCGGACACAAGATCCCTATGTCCAATTCTTATTTATTGTGTGTTTATTGCCTGGGCCCTGTTCACCTTCAAGAAGACTGAGATATATGTCATGGTTTCAGTCACAGGGTGCTAGTGGAAAGAAAAATTAAACTAATATTGAAGGATATAATTCCATCAGTCTTTGTCTACTCCCTCAGCACCATCTTCAAAATGATCAAGGTCTCCAGTTCCCTTAGAGTCCTTGGAATGGACTGACTCCATAACCAAACCTTTGGTTCTGAAGGGCCCTATGGAACTAAGACTATAGGATCAGACTAAGTCTTCGGCACCTAAGATGTCGGTGCAGGAGCATCCTGAATCTTCCAAACCAAAATTATTTGTGCAGTCATCTCCCTTGTTGCCGACTACCTCTGCACCAAGTCAGTATTTTGAAGAGCCATTCATTATGATTCTCTTGAGAATGTCATATTCTCCCTGTACTGACCCCTTTCCAAGAAGGTTGCCTTCACCCTTCCTGCCTTTCTGGAAAGGCCAAAATCACACTCCATCCTTTCTATCCATTTCATTAAAAGCTTAACTGAAGATGATATGAGAGGCTGATGAATAAAATACTCTGGGTGAGAGGACTGTCAGGTACCTCTTTGGCTCCAGCCCCCATGACTATAGGAGCCGAGCCTTCCTTTACCTCTCCAGTTTTTCCTCCTCTGACCTCATCTGAAGCCTTAAGTTTTCATCTCCGAGCCACCCAGCACCGACTGCATCGGTTCTGGAGATGTCCCTATCTTTGGAACCAGTTCTTGCTTTGAGGTCTTTGGTCCTATCAGATTCAGAGACCTTTCAGAGCCATATCTGTCCTCTAGGCTCTGAGGAGCGAGAGTCGACTCCTATTTTTTTCCGAGCCTTCTCTGCACCTTGGAGCATCGGCAGGATCATCTCAGCTCTGGCTTCGGTCTCAGGAGCTGTCTCTTCTGAGTGGGAAGTGACCATGGTTCCAAGACAGTCCTTCTCAGTTCCAGGCTCCCTTCTGTCTTCAGGGGGAACAGGTTTCAAGGCAATGGAGAGAACCCTGACTGCTGCAGTCAAACAGTGGCCCCCTTCTACTTTAGAGCAAATATCCCTTTCCTCCTCATGTCTGAATATTCAACTCACACTCCCACTGGATCAGTGGGTGCCAAGACTGCAGGAATACCAGATAACAATTCTTTCCTCTTTTGATACCTCCCTAGATCATCCCACTAAGGAGGCCCCTAAGAAGAGAAAGTGCAGGAGGAAACACTTGGATTTCTCAGAGGAATCAATCACCGAAGACACTGACTTCGATGAAGGGGAAGGATTTCCAAGGGCACTTCCTGATGATGTCTCCTTTGGAGAAATCCTGTAAATATTAAAACAGAGGGGTGACTAAAAGTGCCAAAGTCCCTCGTCAAGGAGTCAGTGTACCTGAAGGCCTTCGGCACTCGACCATCTACCTATTGGGTGACTCTACCTGCTAGCAAGCTCATTCAGTTGATCTCTTAGCAGGCATGGAAGGCCCTTGATACTCCTGAACGGATCCCCAGGAGACCCGAAAAAATTCTGTCTGCACCTGAAGACAAAACATTTCTAAAGGGTTGGCTGTTGATGCCATGGTCATGACAACAGCCACAAAGAAGGAACTGGCCGAGGACAGTTCCTCTATCCATCCACCCAACAGAGAGTCTCAGGCGAAGGATAGATTTGGAAAGTCGGTCTATGCATTATCGACTTTTGCCTTAAGGTCTTTGAACTTTTTGGCTCATTTTAACAGACTACAAAGGGATATGGTCAAGCAGTTAGTGGATACCATGGCAGGAGCCATTTCTAAGGAGGTATAAGAAAAGGTTGCTTCCCAGTTGACTACCCTGGAGTCTGTGCCTAATTCATCCATGAAGCTCATTGCTCATGCAGTCGAAGGGCAAGCCACAGTGGCGGGTTCAGGCATTACCATTAGGAGACACATCTGGATGCGCCTATGTGATTTTGTGGATCCATTTAAGTTTTCATTCATCAATTCACCTTTTGACAGATCAACCCTGTTTGGCCCAAAAGTTAACAAAACATTATCCAGTTGTGAGAAAGATGGAAAGGCCCTTTCTGCTGTGGGCATACATTTTTCCACTCCTCAACAATCCTTTTCCAGGAATCAAAAAGGTAGTGGGAAAATGTGGTTCAAAAAATCCCACGGGCCTTTTCAGGACACATGTAGAGGTAGTTCCCCCAAGGGCAGGTGGGATCTTTAATGGAAGATGCCATCTGAATGGCAGAAGTGGCCTGAAAAAACAGGGTTTCAGGGATTCTTTCTCTGGTAAACCCTTCCAGCACTCCTGAAAGGAGGCCTGATTGCCTTCTTCTGGAGGCAGTCGGGAGATGTTTATCTCTGCACCAAAATGCCTGGCTACAAATAACATTGGATACTTGGGTACAGAGGACCAAAGGCTATACAATCCCCTTTTCTCTTGCTCACCCAGTATGCAAGAAAATCCCTGATGTTCCACCAAGTCAGAGGGAACAAGCAGTTCTAGAAATCCAAAAACTGCTAGAAAAAAAGATTCATCCAAGAAGTCCCGCCAGACCAGATAGAGTCCGGAATTTACTCAAGATTCTTTTTAGTGCCAAAAAAGACAGGGGACTAGAGGCCAATTGTGGATCTAAGTGTACTGAACAAATCAGTTTGCTAAACCAAATTGTGGATTGTTACAGTAGAGTCTATTCTTCTGTTTTTGGAAAAGGACAAGTGGATGTGCTCAATACATCTTCAAGATGCGTATTACGATATAAAAATGGACTAATGATCCAGACGTTTCCTCCACTTCTGACTGGGAGCCAGTCACTATCAGTTCTGCCCTTTGGTCTCACCACAGCCCCCAGGATGTTCACCAAATGTATGGCAGTAGTAGCAGCTCACTTGAGTCTGCAGGGATTCTGAGTGTTTCCATATCTAGAAGACTGGCTCATTACTGCTCCAACCAGGCATCAATTGATAGAAGCAAGACCATGTACTTCACATTTGTTCTTATCTGGGAATAAATGGAAATTACAAAAAATCGAAATTGACCCCAACTCAGAATTTAGAGTTCATAGGAGCGCTTCTAAACACTCAAACTTCCAGAGCCTCTCTTCCCCTGTGAGATTACAGAAAAATCACAGTTCAAATCCAGAACATAATCAGCAGCAGGCAGGTAACTGCACATCTAGTCCTACAAGCATTAGGCTCCATGGCAGCAATAATAACTAGTTCCCTTAGTAAGACATCACATGAGAATACCACAATGGCTGCTAGTGTCTCAATGGTCAATGATGCATCAACCCATATCGGTCCTGATTGTGATCACCAATCTTTGCAGAAAAGATTTAGCTTGGTGGAACCATTCCAAAGACATTCTTCTAGGCCTTCCCTTAGTACTATCACAACCAAAAGCCATAGTGACCACTGATACCTCCCTGATGTGGTGGGGGGGGACACTATCTGGCAAGACTGTTCAAGGCACTTGGTCCCCCACAGAGGCCAACTTGCATATCAGTGTCCTGGAGCTATGGACAGCGCTTTTAGCACTACAAGCCTTTCAAACAGCTCTACCTTTGGGAACAATTGCAATCCAAACAGACAATATGACAGTAGTTTGGTACATTAACAAACAGGGAGGAACCAAGTCTTACCCCCCTGTGTCGAGAAGCTCTCAGCGTGTGGTAGTGGGTGATCTCTTCCAACTGCTTGCTGTTAGCAATGCACATTCTGGGGAGTTCTAATGTGATAGCAGACAAACTGAGCAGAAGTATTCTCCTGCCTCATAAGTGGTCTCTCAATCCAAATGTGGTGGAAGGTATTTTCCATCAGTGGGGCCTGCCTTGCTGTGACCTTTTTGCCTCAGCTTTAAACAACAAGTGCAGCAACTACTTTGCCCTGATAACCCCCCCCCCCCCCCAGAGCCACTGATAGATGCTATTCTATACACTTGGCCCTCCAGACTGCTGTATGCCTTTTTCTTGATTCTCCTGATTCCAAAATTCCTACAGAAATCAATCAGGCTGAAGAGCAAAGTAATCCTCATTGCACCTTATTGGCCTCAACAGATATGATTCCCCTTTCTTTGGCCTTATCTGATTCAACAGCCTTGAATTCTGGACCCAGCTCCACAACTTTTGTCCCATCCAGAGGGATATCTATCCAAACATTATGAACCTGAAGCTGACAGCTTGGTGTATCCAGTTCCATCAATAGCCAGGCTTCCTTCACTTTCTTCACTGGTACATCATACTCTGTTGGCCTCTCATAAGCCAGCTAACCATAAACTCTATGCTAGGAAATAGAAAAGGTTTACCCTTTGGGCTCATGACAATATTGATCTCTTTTCTCAGCACTCACACCATATCTACTTTCGTGTCTCTTGTATGACTGAAAGAGGGGATGGACCAAAGCCATCTGCCTTTGTTGACGTTCCACAACATCCCTGGTCAGCTCAGCATAAATGATAAGTAGGGAGAGTCTGCGGAATTGGAGGGGAAGGCTATGAGGCCCCTTAAGCTAGGTGTGGAAATGATAATGCAGGTGATGCATGTCCCTGTGTAGAATTCACCAGAATCACAGAAGTCACTGAAATAGCTTACAGACTCATAGCTATAAAAGAAGGTGAGGCTTTGATTTTAGCATACTTAACACATTTGGCATTAATGGCTGACTGTCAGACCTAACAAGCTTAACAAAGAAATAGCTTCTTAGAGTGGTAAGATGTGGAAAGATCTTACTCGACTGGAAAATGAAAAGGAAAGCTGGAAGACTGGGGCACCTCCGTGACCATCTACAGGAGCCACAGAACTAGCGGCAAAGGAAGAAGGGCTCATCTGACACATTCTTTATCCTAAATTTTTAAAAGACAGGTGCATGCTGCTTCCTCCACCTCTGTAAAGTGGGTTTACTAAAGTTTGCACATATATTAATGCAAACATCACAATATTCTGACTCATGCTGTGGACCTAGACAATACACACCGGTCATGACTTATTAGCATGTGTAATCTGTTTGCCACAGTCACACTTATTAGGAGTGTGAGTTGTGCGACAAGAGGCCTAAAATCCTAAGTGAGGAGAATCAGAAAGGAAAAGACAGTAGGAAACTACACAATTCCAAAAAAAATGTTTCATCCCAGTCAAAGAGTGGGAATACCCCCCCCCCCGAAAAAAAAGAAAAGGCATTTTCAGTTAGAAACACATTCTTAACTTACAGCAAAGTACAGCAAACAGTGGTGAATAAGGCTATAGAACAACAGTCATAACTGAATTGAAAAGCAACAGTTTGCAAAGTTAAATCTGAAACCATAACATGGGGCAACTACAATGCAAATGACTTCCGAAACCAAGAAACACCAACTAGTAAGGAAAAAAATCCACGACACTGCCAAGAGACACACCAGCCATTTATTTACATCCAAGATATACTAAGCGCTTTCACCCATCCTTCTCTGGGCTTCATCAGAGTAAAATACATCAAGGCAAAACTGCCCTTATAAATTGATTTGCAATCAATTAACAAATCATATGACCATTAATTAAGCAAATATTTCATAATATTCTTAAAGTGCAATGCTAAACTTGATTTAAATAACAACAATAAAAACAGTTAATATAAAAACAGTTAGTATAAAAAACCCACACTTAATATTTAAAACTACATTTTTGTACTACCTGATTTTGTGGTTATCTGTTAGTGAAAATATTGCAACGCACATATAAGGTTCCATAAAATTTGTAGAAATGAAAACAATATAAAAATATATGAATATATAAACTCATGAAAATTGTTTAAATATATACAATTATATACATGACCACAGCACAGACAATTGTTGATATATAAATACCCAATCTATAATGCTAGGAAATAATTCCTTCTGTCATATCAAATAAGATTTATATCTTAGTATACTAGTAATTCAAATGCAGTCATTAATACCTGGTGGTTTATTTGCTTCTAAACGAAGCTGCCACAAACACTCTCTCATTTCCAACAAAGACTTAAAATCACCACCTGCTTCAGTCTTAGGTACCCAGTCTATTACAAAGAATAAAAACTTTTGATGTATTTTACTCTGATGAAGCCCACAGAAGGATGAGTGAAAGCGCTTATTATGTCTTGGATGTAAATAAACCGCTGGTGTGTCTCTTGGCAGTGTCGTGAATTTTTTCCTCACAATGCAAATGAATGTGTTCAGTGGTGAGAAGTACCTGGAAAATGTAGGACAGGGACATACGATATCATGGGAAATGGGTAGCACAAATGTACCCTGGGAAAGTTATATCCATCAAGCTAAGTATGTGTTAACAAATACTAAATTCTAATTAGCAGATGATATGTGTGTAGCTTATTCAAAGCATCCTTTTGTAAAAAGTGGACATCTCTGCCACATCTCTTGACCTGTACTTTGAATAAATGGTTAGTTAAAAAATTCTTTGATTAGATAAAAATATATATATATTAAGACATACAACACAAAAAACCTACAAAGGTTTTTAAAATTTTGCTAGTCCTAAAACAAGTCTACAGAAAATACAATTTCTTACTTTTCTTATTAAATCCTCCATATTTTATGAGCTCTACTTATATCAAAGGTTCACAGCAATAGTAAGGGTGAAATATTACTCAGGAAGCTGAAAGGAAAAATTTGATGATGTAACCTTTATGAGTAAACAGTGATGTGATCACCAAGCTGCCTTCGCAATAAACAAGCATGTACCATTATTACATAACACTGCATTGTGTTACTTAAAGGTCAGTAGATTATAAGGCTGACACTTGAGCCTGTGAACCATAACTCCTTATCAAATGGTATGTCAGCAATGCTGAACTAAACTTCCACTAGTGTGGGATAAAGATAAAAGCTGGTGTCTGCATTTGGAACCACAGACAAGAATCACAGATGTACTTGGTCTTTTAGAAAAGGAGGATTTCAATGTTTATACTGCAGCACACTGTCCACTTTAAATGATTCTGGAAGCCAGCTCCATGACTTAAGAGACACAAAATTACCTAGACGACTGAAGATTTGGCAGTGTTTCAGATGCTGGAGGAATCCACAAAGGATGATGGCACTGAGTGGTTTACACCAAGTGGGACACAAAATTACATAGACGATAGAAGATTCAGTAGTGTTTCAGATGCTGGATGAATCTGCAAAGGGTGATGGCACTGAGTGGTCTACACTAAGTGGGGGGGGGGGGAGTGTGGTCTGGCTATTACATACTCAAAACCTACTGAAAGGGTAGGTGTAAGGCTTGCAGTACTAAGGACAAGGGACACACTCTTACTCCATCAGGGCATCATATATAAGGTATGTTGGCAAAGATGAACGTGTATCAAGAAGTAAAAAGCCCTCACAGCAATACAAGTGCACATAAAAGCCACAGAGGAGTGGGGTAAGGGCCTACAGACATTTCATCTCCTCACCAATAGAAATGTCAGCTTAACAACTACAAGATGGCTCCCATCAACTTTCCCAGCATTGGGATAGTTAGTGTCCATCCTTGAATGCTGAAACCCCAGTCTGGAGGTGGTGAATCAAAACATGCAGGCCAATGGGATGAGGGTAGCACATTGTGAGCAAGACCAAGGGATGTCAGTGTGATGGGAAGGAGGACCAAGATTGGTCTGTGTGATGGGAAAGGAAACCAATGAAGATCTCTGTGATGGGAAAGGGGACCAAGGTACCCTTCCTGTTCACCTTCATGAAGGTCATCAACAGGAAGCTCGTAACTCTGACATCAAGCATATTGACAGTAAGTTTCTGTAAGGTTAATCTCCTCTAAAAAGAGGTGACCCCCCCCCCCCAGATGGTGACATGGATATAAATCATCGGAGACGGACTGCAGTGAATGAAAAGACCAGAGGACAATAGCTTGATGGTGGGCAGGAAAAAGGTGCAAAAAAAAAAACTGCATTCAGAAATAAAAACTTTTAAATGCACCTCAGATATTTATTGTGAGAACCAGCTAGTTCATGTCAAACAGTCACTTATTGGAAGAATTTATAGTTCATAGGTTTGTAGAGGTTGATCAACGTTACCTCCAGTAATCACCATAAAGCCTGAAATCAACTGTATCTAGTCTGTAGTTTTGTCTCTCATACAACTACTCATTTACTTTCTGATCTCAGCCTACACAAGTGCTGTGTCATGTGCCTATCCTTCTTTTTGATTTTTTTGTTATTACAGTATCTAATCTTGTATTATGTCCACACATGCTGCAGGTTACACACAGTTATTCTGACATCAGTGGATGGTGAACTGTACAAGTGTGCAGGAGTATAGTACAGTTGTGTACACTTACCATAAATGTAGATGTTCAAGTGTATTCACTGTTGCAGTCATTACATTTGGGTAATTTGCTGGCAGGTTGCCCTCAGTCAGCCTGATTAACAAAGTCTTGGGTCCTGTGTCAGTTGCTGTCCCTTCTTCCATGACGTCAGGTCGACGGGGTATAAAACATGCAACTGATGCTATTACATCAGTTGTTCTTGCCTCAGATGTCAGGTGCCCCCCAAATGGGGAGCAAATAAAATTAAAAACACAAAAAATATACCTCCAATCCCAAAAGCAAATACACCAAAAGGGCTATTAAGCATAGTAAAAGAAAGTAGAGGTATAGCCAGAGAAAAACAGGGGGCTGGAGGGAGGGTAACCAGGACTGCAACAGTGAATACACTTGAACATCTACATTTATGGTAAGTGTACACACCTGTACTATGTTCTTCGTGTTTCACTGTTGGTCATTACATTTGGGTAGATTCGCAAAGCTACGGTTGGGAGGATGGATTTATACAGCATTTGGACCAGCTATAAGGCCCTGCAGGACAGCAGTGGTACAACAGCTCTGAATTTAGAAAAGGAGGTAAATGGTAATGTTGGGAGAACGTATGAACTGAGCTCCAGGTAGCAGCTTCTAGAATGTCTCTGGTAGGAACACCTCTGAGAAAGGCTGTAGACGTAGATGCAGCCCTTGTGGAATGGGATCTGATCCCCTGGGGGACAGTTTTTCCATGGTGCATATAGCAGAAATGAATACAATGGCTTATCCATTTGGAAATGGTTTGCTTTGAATTAGCCTTTCCCTCTGCCCCTGCAGCAACTGCCACCAACAGTTGTTCAGATTTTCTTTGATTTTGTCCTGTTTAAGTCAAATCTAAGTTGTCTGTGTACATCCAATGAATACAGAATCCGCTCCCCCTTGTTCTGTTATTGGGAAAGAAAGTTGGCAAATGAATGGTCTGATTAAGAGCCACACTGGATACCACCTTAGGCATGAAGGATGGATTGGTTCTGAAAGATACCCTGACCGCATGAAAAATGATGAAAGGCTCCACTGCCATAAGAGCCTGTAATTCGGAAATCCTTCTAGCTGAAGTGACTGCTAAAAGGAAAGTTGTTTTCCAGGAGAGAAATTGTAAGTCTGCAGTAGCAGCTGGCTCGAAAGGAGGAAGAGTGAGCTTTTCCAATACAAAATTGAGGTCCAAGGCAGGGGTTGGAGCTCTCCTGGGTGGTCTTAAAATTTTGGCCCCTCTGAGATACTGCTTTAGCAGAGGATGAGAGAAGAAGGGAGGTTCTGTGTTGTAATGAGCTGAAATGGCTGAGGCATAGATTTTTATGGAAGAAAAGGACAGGCCCTTGTGAAGCATCTCAGTTAAGTATTGTAAAATCTGAGAAATGTTGAGCACTGCTGTGCTTATCCCTTGAGAAAATTTTTTCCATTTGTCAGCATAAGATTTTTTAGTACTAGGCCTTCTCGCCTCCAAAATGACATCCATCACAGGTTTGCTGAGGGATGCTAAGGGTGAATTTAGGTGATTAGCCATGGTGCAAGATTCAAAGTTTGGAGCTGAGTGTGCAGAATTTGGTTGTTCTGCTGAGACACTAAGTAAGGTGTCTGAGGCAGGTGCCATGGTGGAAGGTGTGACACATTGCACAGGAGTGGGTACCAGTGTTGGCGAGGCCAGTCTGGAGCAATCAAAATAATTTTTGGTTTGTCCTGTTTAACTTTTAATAGAACTTTAGAGAGCAGAGGCAGAGGGGGAAAAGCATAGACTGATATGTTTTTCCAGGTGAAGGACAGAGCATCCACCTTCCAGGCTTTTTTCTGATGAGTTCTTGTGCAAAATTTGTCCAACTGATAGTTCTGGGGTGAGGCAAACAGATTTATGTCTGGGCTCCCCCATTTGTGTGTCAACATATTGAAAATCCGTGGTTCGAGTTTCCATTCGTGTGGATCCATGAGATTTCTGCTTATTTCGTCTGCCAGAGTATTCAGCTTTCCTGGCAGGAATTGAGCTTGTAGTTGTACTTGGTAGGTCAAGGCCGTGTTCCACAATGCCATGGCTAGTCTGCAAAGGGGGTTGGAGTGTGTACCCCCCTGCTTGTTTATGTACCACATAACTGTGGTGTTGTCTGTCTTTATCATTAATTGTCCTGGATGAAGGTAGTCCTTGAAGGCTGTCAGTGCATTCTGTACAGCTAGCATTTATTTTTGATTGATATGAAGGTGCATTTGATTTGGGCTCCATTTTCCCTGAATGCACTTCCCTGCCAGATGTGCCCCCCCCCAAGCATAGTCTGATGTGTCTGTAGTTAGGGTTTGGGTGGCAGGGGGTGGTGTGAATGGCAGTCCCTTGTTTTGGTGGCAGGCCTCTGCCCATCATAGGAACTCTAGTTGCAGGCAAGGTATGCTAGGAATCATTGTTTCCAGGCTGTGACAATGCTGACTCTATAGACTTTTTAAGTACCACTGAAGTTTCCTCATATGTAGTCTTGCATATGTAATTAGAAGAATGCAGGAAGCCATGAACCCCAAGTCTTGCAGTATTTGCCTTGCAGAAAGCAGGGTTTTTGTGGCCACCTGTTTGAAGTAAGTCACCAAATGAATTTGCTTCTCTGGCATAAGGAAAGCCATCTGGGCAGTTGTATTCAAGCTTGCACCCAGGAATGTAATTTTTTGAGAGGGTACCAGTTGTGATTTCTTTTCGTTTATAGTGTACCCTAGACAAGTTAGAACCCTTTTACAAATGCCAATTAGTTTAGAAGAGTGTTCTTGTTTTCTGCCTGAATTAGACAATCATCCAGGTATGAATATATTTGAATATTTATTTGCCTGCAAAATGCAATTACTGGAGCCAGGCACTTTGTAAACACCATGGGCACAGTGCAGAGAACTGGTAATGCAAGTAGCCTGCTTTGAAGCGGCGGTATCTTCTGCAAGATTCCCTGATTGGGATATGCAGGTAAGCCTCTTTTAAATCTAGAGTTGCCAACCAGGCATCTTTGCTTAGCATAGGAAGTAACTGGTGAAGAGTCAGCATCTTGAATTTTGGAATGTCCAGAAAGGTGTTTAAAGCAGATAAGTCCAGAACTGGATGCCATGATTTGTCTTTTCTGGGTACCTGGAAAAGTCTTGAAACCTTGTCCCTTTTCCTCTTCTGGCACTAGTTGAATAGCCCCCATGCTCATGAGAGAAAATACTTGTTCCTGGGCCTCTGCCCACTGATTTGGGGGCAGGTCTGGCCATCCGTTCGGAATTGGTAACATGTGGAAATGAAATCTGTATCCCTGGGATACTATATTTAAAACCCATTTGTCCTGGGTTATAAGTTGCCAGTTTCTTGCATGAAGAGCCAGTTTTCCCCCCAAAGTTGCGGCTAAAAAGTAAGTGCTTGGTAAATGTAAATGGAAGTCATTGAGACTGTTTACCACAGGGATGTGTCTTGTTGTTTCCAGATTTGGAAGAGGAGGCACCCCATTGTTTTGTTTTGAAAGTCCCTTGTGCCTGAAACCTGGAGCCTTTGGAATGTCTGGGTTTGACTTGAGTGGCTTTCGAAGGAACTGGAAAGGACCAGTTCTTAGTAGGCCATTGTCTACTAAATCTTGGATGTTGCACTTGTAAGAAATCTTTCACAGTTTGCATAGATTCAGCTTTATCTTCCATCTTTTTTAAAGCTTCTTCAGCCTTATTACAAAAGAGATGGTCCTGTTGTAAAGGAGCATCCAACAATTTTGCTTTAACGTGATCGGGCAGATTTTGCTCTTTGAGCCAAGCATGCCTTCTTAGCACAGACCCAGTTACAACAGCACTGCAAGAGGCCTCCAAAGAATCAAAACCACATTGCAAAGTATGTTTTCCAACTTGTTCAGCTGAATGCAACAAATCCTGTAAATCTTTGTTTTCCACACAGTCAGAAATTAACATTTTCTGTTTAAGCAGTCCCATGATATTGCTGTTGATATTTAAGCATATGAAATTGACAGTTTAAAGCCCTGATTGCCAAGGTTGCAGAAGTATAAACCTTCTTACCCCATCTATCCAGCATCCTGGAATCGCTATCAGAAGGGGTAGGATTTTTAGCAGCAGAAGCCTTAATGCCCTTGGGACCCTGAGAAATGGTTTCAGGATCTGCAACAGGATTTTTGAAAAGGAATTTGTGGGAGTCAGGAACCCTGTAGTATCTGTCTGGCTTACAAGGAGCCAGAGGCAGAGAATCAAGTGACATACTAGATTCTGAAAAAACATCATCAACAATGTGTAGAACAGGAGGTATAGCCAAAGGCCTATGCTGAGAAAGAAGAAGAAAATCCCTAAGTCTCTTTTTAGATTCAGAGAAATGCTGGCTTTCCCAGAGGAAATGTTCCCTTAAGGTATGTAAAGTTTCCCTAAAAGAAAAATCCTCAGGGGGAGAAGCAGAAGGAATGGAATCTTCTGCATCAGAGTCCTCATAAGTAGGTGCAGACAATTCCTGTTCATTAGAAGAGTCAGATGAAATAGAATCCTGTTCAGAAGATACATATTCAATGTCTTGCCTAGGCCTCTTATAAGTGGGGGGTTGGCTACCCCTGATCAGAGTAATTAAATCTTCAGCCATTTTGATAATTTGTTTTTTAGGCATAGGGGCCTGCACATGTGGCCCAGGCGTCATTTTTTAGGCATAGGTTGAGATTTTGGCCTTAGTTTTGAAGATGTCATCAGTCTAATATACAAATCTGTAGGTCTAAAAACACCCTCAGACGCCAGTGCCTGCACAGCGGCTCCAGACCCATCCAAGGTAGAGACATCTGCGGGTTCCATATCTGAAGCATCTCGCTGCATACCAGACTCTGAATGGGTCTCAGTAGAGGCCTGCAAATCAGAAGTAGTGGATATCAGGGGCTGCGAAGGCACCTCACTGAGTACTGGCGACTGGCTTAGGAGAAGCGTCGTAGGCAGTTTTGGACTTCAACGGCCTGTCTCTGTCTTTTTCTTTGCATTTTTTTAGGTATTCTGGTAATCAGATTGCTAACTGATGACATTTCTGGATAATTAAAGTGTGAGACAAAATATTTAGAAGCAAAAATGTACCGACGTTTGATAGTGCGTTGATTAAATAAAGCACAAAACTGACAGCAAGTTACGTTGTGGTCAGGGCCTAGGTCAGGAATACAGTACAAATGAAAATCCTTATAAAGTATTTGCTTCCCACATGTAATGCAATTATTATCTTTTACTGACATCGGCAAGGAGCAAGAAAAAATTTCCCCAATGGGGTATTTAGCTTTTTAGTTGAAGACTTCGGATCTGAAATTCAAAAATGAAAATTTCAGGAGTCGGCCGACCGGCACTTGCGAACTACTTCTGCTTCAGGCACCGCGCGGCAAGAAAGACTGATGTAATGGCATTGGCTGCATGTTTTATACCCCTGACGACCTGATGTCATGGAAGAAGGGACAGCAACTGACGCAGGACCCAAGATTTTGTTAATCAGGCCGACTGAGGGCAACGTGCCAGCAGATTACCCAAATGTAATGACTGCAACAGTGAAACACGAAGAACATCTGTTTTTTTACATCATCATTGACAGCAGCAAGACCCCCTTTTTCTCATTTGTACACAGACTGAGATATCATGTCAGATGATGCCACCTCTCTTGATGCATTCTTTAGCAGACATTCTTTCATGCAGTCCACCCATCTTTTAGCTGGATGCCCTTGTCTCCTCTTGCCTTCTTCCTGTCTCTCCCTAATTTTCTTTACCAAATCATCTTCTGCTTTCATGCACATGTTACGGAACTGCCATAATTTGTTCTCTTTGTCCTTCTCCTCAATTGAGGCTACTCTGACTTCTGCTCTGATGTCATAATTTCTTCATCTGTCCCACAATGTACATTCTACTCCCTACTGCAGGCATTTCATTTCAGTCACCACAAGTTAGCTCAGCTGCTCTGCCTTCACTGCCCAGGTTTCTGTGCCATAATGAAACACTGTCTGCACTGCTGTTTTGTACACATTACTTCTTTGGCACTCTACTGACAAGCAGTACTGTTGACACTCTGTGACAGTTTGCTGCAGACCCTCTGACTCTAGCTTTGACCCCCCTCATTCAATTTTCCCTTTTCTTCAACCACACCTGTCAGATACCTGATATTGTTAAGCTGTTGTGTTGTTTTCCCTTCTATCTCAGTTTTCACCTTCTTCTGATTGCCACTTTGCTGCACTGCTCACTGTCTTGTCAATGCTCAGTTTCATCCCATGTACCTTTAGCGTTCATTTCCAGTCCCTTATTATTTCCTGAAGTTTTTGTTCAGCTCCTGTTTGTTATGCCCTTCATCTGCATTCAGCAGCTTTTGTAGTCAAACATCATTCGTAAGGGATGCCAGCCATGATTTGGCCAGTAGTCTAGAAGGCATCAAAGACAAACGGATGGAATACTTCAAAAAGCTTTTTAATGAAGAAAAGTGTACAAAAGCTGTACTTCTACATGCAGAGTGTGCAACAAGAGAGGAATAGCAACCGAGAGCACAAGGGAAAATTAAGTCAAAGAAAGCAGCACATTCAGATGAAGTCATTGCAGATATGATCAAGACATTGAGTGCATTGTGGGAGGAAAGGCTACTAAGGGTATTCATCATGAAACAGAGCACATCCCAGATGACTGCAGAATAAGAATTCTGGTGCCAGTGTGTACAGGAACAAAGGGGACATCCACAACTGTGGGCAGTACAGCGGTATTAAACTCCTGTCACACTGCATGAAAGCACTGGAGAGGGTAGTTGATGGATGAATATGCAGAGCACTAGAATGTAAGATCGAGAAGAACAGTTCAGATTCAAATCAGGAGCAGCACCACTGACCAGATGACTTGCAGTGAGATGGACAGCAGAAAAGACATTGGAAATGAAGAGTCCTTCTAGACTTTCCAGGTTTTAGAGAAAGCATATGAGAAGGTCTCAAAAAAGCTGATTTGTGCAGTCTTGGGATAGTCTGATGTCCCAGAAACATTGGTAAAGTTAATGTTGGCTATGTATGAGCAGTGTTCAGACTCAAAGAGGGGTGTGCATTATGATTCGACCTTGTACCCTTCCTCTTCATACCGGTGATGGTCTACATTAGCAAAGTGTTCAGAGTGGACAGATCAATGTAGCTGCTGTATACGGATGATGTGGAATTACAAGCAGACTCTGAAAAGAAACTTGCTTTTTTTCCAATATTTCATGCAATGCAACCTGCTTTGAGAAGAAGATGCCATATTATCTCATCATTTTAATCCTTACTGTATAGATCTACATTACTTTATGTTTACATACTGTGCAATAGTCCTCTAGGCAAATCATTAGCCACGAGAACAGTGATATTGTCATGCCACTTGTAATGCAGCTGCTGAGGTCTTTCGTCAGCATGAGAAGAAGCCCTAAAGAGTAATGAGCATAGTAAGTAGCACAATTTGTCATGTATCAGCTAGCTGGTAAACAAATAAAAGGTATCTTAACCAGTAGTCAGACTGACATATACTCTCCAGTAACAGTCAGTATACAATGCATGTTAATATGCATGACCTCAGGAAGGCTAACAGTATCAAGTGTTGACACAGTGCTCACTAATAGCTAGCAGATAATAAGGCTGTAACTTCAACAGGCATAGCTGCACCCTAAGAATTATAAGACTTTTGCAGTAAATGTAAGGAACTTTCACCTACCCCAAAGTACAGTAAGCTCAAAGGCATGGTGCATATGCAAATACATATACATGTGTGTGTGTGTGTGTGTGTGTGTGTGTGTGTGTGTGTGTGTGTGTGTGTGTGTGTGTATTTATAGTTAGTTGGGACTGTGAGGGCATAACCTCATGCCTCAGGAGGTGATGGAAGTGCTGTTTATATGATCAACTCAAGAGTTTATTTTTTGCAATTGTGATACTTACAATATTAGGCCCCATAAATATGACAGAAAGCCAGTTCATAAACTAGCATGTTTTCTGTTCTTACATTCTCATCTGAATTGCCTTTCTATTCACATGTTCAACAGTCTTAATTTCTTTCAATATCTACATGACACACCTGTCTCCTGCCTGTTCCGGGACAAATAATTATTTACCACTCGGACAACTATGCTTCAGATGACACAACTCACAAATGTCCTGCAACTACCATTTCAATAAAAATTTAAAGATCAAAACAGTGCTGACACACTTTAGGAAATAAGTGTTTGGTGGGAAAAGCCCCATTACCCCCCCAACACACACACACACACACACACACACACACACACACACACACACACACACACACACACACACACACACACACACACACACAGTATTAATCCAGCCTTAGGTTGCTGCATCACAGGAGAATAAATATATTCCCATTTGCGATGGCTCATCATCAACTAATTTGGATTTGACCACTTGTTCACCCACTTATGTAATACAAAAAGTAATTGTCTTTCAAAGTATTCTCATTCACACAGGCCTTGACAGTGAAATGGCAACATCATGGTGCCAACTCTATGCACAGACAGCAACATTTCATGCATTACGTTAACAAATGAAGCATTAAAAGTATCATTTTTGTCACTTTTGCTGGTGCCAGGTAGACTACAAACTACCACTGTCATCTACTGCAGTCCTAAACAAGGGAGTAAAAAGCAGAACTCTGGCAGCCTGCAGTACCAAGTTATGGAGTGCACTGTATCACTCTGCCATACTGCATTACCCAGTGATGGAACACACTGTATCACTCTGGCATGCTGTAATACCAAATGATGGAATACACTGTATTACTTTGGCATGCTGAAGTACCAAGTGATGAAATGCACTCTATCAATCTGGCATGCTGCAGTAGCAATTGATGGAATACACTGTACCACTCTGCCATGCTGGAGTACAGTGTATTACTCTGGCAAGCTGCAGTACCAAGTGATGGAATACACTCTGTCACTCTGCCATGCTGCAGTACCAAGCGATGGAATACATTGTGTCACTCTGCCATGTTGCAGTACCAAGTGATGGAATACAGTGCATCACCCTATCATACTGCAGTACCAAGTGATGGAGTATACTGTACCACTCTGCCATGCTGCCGTAGCAAGTGATGGAGTACACTGTACCACTCTGCCATGCTGCAGTACCAAGTGATGGAGTACACATATTAGTCTAGCATGCTGCAGTAGCAGGTGTACTCTGTATCCCTCAGGCATGCTGTGTTGCGAAGTGATGACTACACGGTGCCAAATTATGACTTTTCTGTTTCAGTCTAACACAGTGTCACTTTACACAACCCAGTACTGAGTCACAAGCACATACTATCACATACAACATCCAGCAGGGATTTGACTGTCTTTGCTTGCAGGACAGGAAGTTGTACAGCATCAATGTGAAAATGATTACATGCTGGTATTTCACTTAGTTTTCTCTCAGACCTTTTGCCACCGTGTACAGTCTCACACAAGAAAAGGTCCAGAAAACAAACTCCACCCCTTTTGGCCTTCTAGGCAATAGCTAATCCACCTTACAACAAATTGTAACAAGCTACTTATTATTAAGTGTGTTAATGAACCCACAGGAAAGACTAATCTTTTCTCTGGGAAGTGTATGCCAGCCACTCTGTGAACGGAGGGACAGTTGTGTAAATAAAGAAGCATGTACATTAATAATGCACACTCATCAAGTAGCAATATCCCCTGTTCAAAGGGATTTGAAAAGGTGTAAAGGAAGACATTATAATGTATGGTGGGAAGTATTATGTCTTTGCAAAAAATCCACACCCTCTCTTGGTCTTTGCCGCTTCCTGTTTGTCAACATACTAAATTACTCAACTTTAGGAAAGAATTGGGAATGGACTGCAAAGAACAAAACAGGGTGTATGTTCTTTATTCCAACTGCTCCACATCAGACAGAAGCAAGAAAATGTAATCAGGCTGAGGGGTATTTTTTTTAATACAACAATGAATTTGGAGGGCCTTTAAACTGGTTACTGGACCTCTTACACAAAAACGTTATTACTTGGACTTAACGTGCTATGCCAGCCTGTACAGAAAAGCAGTTTTCCACACAAATATATGTCATAAAGACAAACATTTAACTTTCTGCATGTTGTAGAAATGTATTCCTTTAAAAGACATAACACTGGAAACATTTCTCATCATCTGTACAATGTTTCTTTATTTTGAGCCAGTGGGGCCATGCCTCATGCCATCTCTCTCACTCTTGCCAGGCTGCCGTCATTTCACACTTCCTGTTTAGTACAGAACCTCAGAGTAACCCAACTCTTCCTGTCTGTTACACACCTCTAGTTTCACATCTTCTTCATTTGGTTAATAAATGGAATTAGGTTCTCAAACTCAAGCCTGCTTTCCTCTATTTATTTGCCTTACTGCTGCGCTATTGTAAATTGCCAAACTTGTGTCTCTCTGCTTCAAGATATAGTTTTGAGTTATTAAGAGTGAAGTCTAGTTTATCTCATCAGCAAACAAGGCAGGTCATTGTCCTGCCTGCTTATGGTTTCTTAATTAATACCATATCACCAGAAGCTGTCCTGGCAATACAGACATTAAAACAGAACAGCTCTTCACTGATCTGTTTAAAACAATGATCTTTCTTCTGTGGGTTCCATTAAAAACAGGCTTTAGCACAGTGGACAATACAGTCAAGAAGACGAATAAAAGGAAACAAAATAAACATTCAGTTGTAACTGTACCAAAAAGTAAAATGACACTACTGGATTTATTAAAAAATTATACGACCTTTATGCAATGTTACCTAAAATCATGCTTTGTTTTTCATTTCTGCTGTTTTTAATTTCTCCAAGTCTTTTGGGTTTCTAATACCATGATGGGAATGGACCTCATTCCTAAGTCAAAGTACGATTAAGGATCATGAAATTAGTATTGTTTCACTCTTTAATGTTAGCCAAAAGTGCTCTTTGCAGCACCAGCAATGTGCCCAGCAATTACTCCTTCTGCAGTTTGTATGGTGTTACATGAATTGGTAATATATCTAAATACGATTGTAAATTATTTTTTATAAGACCAGTTGCTCCTACTATTATTGGAACTGTCTGGGTATCTTTCTTCCACATGGCTCTCGTTTCTGCCTGCAGATCAAGGTATTTTACGACTTTGTGTCTCTCTGTACGTAAGACACTGTAGTCACTAGGTGTAGCGATCTCAATGATCAATGCTACTTTTGACTTCTTTTCCTGGACCACTATATCCGGTTTTCTAGCATCTATCTTTTGAACTGTTGGTATTGGATGATCCCATGTGATATAAATTTCATTTTCTATGACTCTTTGTGGCTCATGTTGCCAGTGTTTTTTAGCCACTTCGATACCATAATGTTTATACAATCTCCAGTGTAACAGTCTCACCACATTATTATGCCTTTCAGTATACAGTCCCTCTGCCATTAGTGAGTCGCAACCAGCAACAAGGTGTGTGACTGTTTCCAGTTCGGTTTTACAAAACCTACATATGTCTGTTTCTCCCACATGTTCAATGGAACTTAGTTTTTATACACTGTGTGCTGTTTTTTCTTTGGTCACATGTTCAATGGACTTAGTAAACCAGTGTGTACTTAACCCGCTATCTTGGGCTGCCAATATTAACCTTTCATTTCTTGATGTAAATTCACCTCTCCTTAACCATTCCTGCATTCGTTCTTGATCAACATGAGGCTCTTCCAGAAGTTTTCTATACTTGCAACTATATTTATGTTTTTTTCCACATTTCTTGCCTTCTCATCTGGTCCTTCATCATATATTCTTTCTTTTGTTTTTTAGCACAGTCAGTTGCTGCCTGGTTTTTATCTCCTTCTAGTTTGACTTCCATTCCTGCTTGACATCGATATGCTTCTGCTAAATTAAGCAGAGACATCATCTTAGATTTATTCTCCTCATGTTTCAAAACTTTCACTACATTTGGATCTTGTGAGGTCAGTAGATATATGTGGAGTCTCACGACTGCAGATCTATACATGTAATCAATTTCAAGGAGGCCCATCCCTCCTTCAGAATGGGGGATATATAATCTTGGTATACACTGATTTGTATAAATCATTTGGTAAGCTTGAAGCATCCTTCTTGTTTTAATATTCAGTCTATCCAACACGTTTTGGGGCCAGTCAATCACTCCAAAACTATAAGTTAGGACAGGAAGAGCAAATTGATTTATAGCTTGGATCTTATTCCTAGATGTCAATACTGTTTCATTTAAGTCTTCTAAAGTACTCCTTAATGAGTTTTATTCGCATTTGTTCATGTTTTACTGCTGATCCTTCATCAATTCCCAAGTATTTATACACTCCCTCTTGGTCAAGTTCTTTTATATCACATTCTTGCCCCAAACTGATGTTTTCCTGGTGCTGCAGTTTTCCTATTTTAAAGGTTGTTTTTGCACATTTATCAAGACCAAATAACATTCCAATATCATCTGAAAAACATTGTAAATCAAAAAGGAGCAAAACTGAGAAAATTCAAAGCGAACTGGACAACCAGGAAAAAGTAAAATTTTATTTGAGCGCTTTCATCAATTTTTAACTATGACTTCTTCAGAATAAAATCAAGTTACACTCAGAGTCTTATGTAACCAGTGCAATAAATCAATTAAAAAACACTTGTAGAATGTACATCCAGTTTTAAAGGTACAGGCTCCCTTAATGCATTTTACTAGCAAGTCATGTAAATTTTTACCACAGATGTTATATCTCTTTATATATATTTTCAAAGCCAAGAATAAATAAAATCAGTAATATTCTTGTCATGGTTCTAAGAGACATTAAATATTTAAATGCAGAAGTCTGCTTTTAATTAAAAAAAAAACTGCTAATTGAGACCATATCATTAAGTCCTGGGCTAGTGGTGGCATTGACCCTCAATTGCCATAATACTTCTTTATACTTCAGCATATGGTCAATAGGGCCACCCCTTTCATCTATGATGATCTGTTCAAGAACTATAAACTTGAAATAGTGACCTGGGTGAAGTTTAATATGTTTGGCTAATGCATTTGTGATGTTACATTTGTCTATATCATAAACATGTTGGTAAATGCGAGTTCTAAAAGCATTTTTGTTTTTTCCGATATAGAAGCACGAACAAGTCTGACAAATGCTGGCATAAATTACTTTTTTACTGCCACAATTGTGTTTCTGAAATAATCAAACCCATCCATAACCTTTGAGCAAAACCCTGTCTCCCTCTAGTATGTGCTTACACTGCGTGCACTGCCCACATTTTGTCATTTTTCCCAGTCTACCGGTGGTACTACTAGATGGATTTCTTTCAAGGATATTCTTGATGCTGGTGTCCTTTCTGTAAACCACTACGGGGGCTTCACCAACCTTCTGACCTATGCTTTCATCACTGTTAAGGATGAAAAAGTTTTGACAACCTGCAGCTGTGCTTTCAGTTTCTGATGAGCTATACAGTTTTAAATCATCGACAAAGAGAAGATGAGAAGTCATTAGGCTTTGTTGTGTTCTAGGAGCCAAATCGTAGCCATGGCCTAAGCTGTTAAGTAAACACCTTAATGGATTAATGGCAAGGCAGAATAGCAACGGTGACAAAGAGTCATCCTGGAATATCCCCCTTTGAATTTTTATCCCCGGGATAATAATCTATCCTTTATCATGGCTTAATTGCAAAGTGGTCTGCCACTGTTTCATGGTTACTGTAATGTAGTCAATCAGTGTAGGGTGTATCTTATACATTTTTAAGCACTCTTTTATCCATGAATGCGGGATACTATCAAATGCTTTTTTGTAGTCCATCCATAACATACTTAGATTCTTCCCCTTCTTACAGTTCTCCACTATAACTTTGTTTAACAACAAATGATCCTTTGTTCCATATAACTTTCTTTTATTGCTCTTTTGTTCTACTGCCATAATTGAGTTTTCTTCTAAATGACTATAAACTCTGTCAGCGTCAATTCCCGTGTATAGTTTATACGTCATTGGAAGACACGTTATTGGTATAGAATTTTTAGGGTAGCTTGGAGGTTCACTCTTAAGTAAGAGCATTGTTTTTCCTGTAGTTAACCAGTGCAGTGTGTGTTCGGGGTGTGCATATAAATAGTTCTTACTCATGGCTAAATCCTCATGCAAAGAAATTAATACTTTAAGCCAAAAATTAGGTACTGCATCTGGACCTGGGGTTTTCCAGTTAGAGGCTTTTCTCAACTTTATTTCAATCTCTCTGGTTGTTATTTCATCCCATTTCATATCCTGTACCTTTAAACTTCTTATTCTTTCTTTTACTTCTTCTATCTTCTATCCATTTAGCATCTTTGTTACGTTCCACAGAATATTCATAGATACTTCTCCAAAATGTATCTACTTCCTCTTTTTTTGGCGGTCTTTCAATTCCTTTTACCTTATTTCCCAATTGTCTATAAAACTGTTTTGGGTCATCAATAAATTGCTTATTTTGTGCTTTTCCCTTATATTTGTCTTCGTATCTTCTAAGTCTTTCCACCTGTTCTGAAATTTTTAGTTTTTATCTCCAATAGTGCATAATAGATCCCGGTCTGTTCTAATACTTCACATTGCTTTTATTACCTTTCTTTCTTAATATTTTTGTTGATCTATTCCCTCTTCTATAATCTTCTAACAATGGCACTTCTTGTCTTAGCTGCTTTATAGTTTTCTCTATTCGATATTTCCATGATGGTATTCACTTTCACCCCCTCTTTTCCCTCGCTACCCTGTGTTCCTGTGGTAGAACTTTATCAGTTATTAATTTAGCAGCACAGTAATATATTCGGTTTATTTCTATTATATCGCATGGATCTCTATGGACAGTCATAATCACTGTGTTCATTTGTTTTATCAAGCTTCTGACTTTGGGGTTTTATTAGCCTTCTGCAGTCTATTTCTCTCATTGATTTTGATATATCTGTTTTTGTCTATTAAACCAAGCAACTCTTCTCTTAACTCATTTTCTTCCATACTGAGGACACATCCCTTGTTTTCTGTTTCCTGCAGGGATTCTATAGAAATTTCTATAGCATCTTCCTGTGGCATATTCTCTTCAATTTCATCCTGTGTCATCTGTTGTTCTGTCATACGGGAACTCACTGGCCTATCACTCCTCAACATTGACTGCATCGGGGTTTCCATAGTTTCCTGTTCCTTGCCTTGCTGTCTAGTTACCAATGAACATTTATACTGGTTTCCTGTGGAAGGCTCCAACATATCTTGATATGGCACCTGACCAATTGCTTCCTGTTCCACTGGTTTACCCTTAATTTGGATATCCATTGCCTTATTCTGTTGTGGTGCTTTCTGTACTCAATTTACTACACCAAATCCGTCTCTTTGCAGCTGTTCCATAACCTCAGTTTCTATTTCTTTGACTTCTCCATTACTAATCCCTTTTTCTACTTTTCCTCTTAGTCTTCTTATTTTTTGTATTGTAAAGTTTTCCATATCCAGATTCCTTTCCCTATATTTTTCTTCAAATATCTTTGGTGCTGCTCTTTTTGTATTGGTTAGTTTTGCTTTCTCCTTTGCATAAATATTACACCATATTATATCTCTTTTCCTTTCCCCTGTCCATATTTCTTCTTCACATGTCTCCTGATTTTCCTGATTCTGGGGACTTACTCCATCATACTGTGATGTAGTCTGTTTTAGACCTTCTACATTAAATCCTTCACTTTGCAGGCACTCCATAACTTCTTCTATTTCTTTAATTTCTGCTTTACTAATAATCTTTTCCACATTACATCTTTGTGCTATTAATCTTTTTATTGTGAAATTTTCTATATCTGGATGCCTTTGCCTGTATTTCTCTTCGAATATCTTTGAGACTGCCTTCTCAATATTAGTTAACTTGGCTTTCTCCTTTGCATAGATATTGTACCATATCAAATCTCTCTTTCTTTCCCACGTCCATATTTCTTTTTTATATTTTTCAAATATCTCTAGATTTTGTTGTTTATATTTTCTCACTTCCTCAGATGCTTCTTTTTCCAAACAGATCAAAATTTCTTGATCTATATACTGTTTTTCAAAAATATGTTGTATTAATGAACGTAAATTTTTACTTGAAGCTTCTGACAGTTTTTCCTGTGGACGTATTTTTCTTTCCTCTAATTTCTCTCGTAATCGTTTTGTATATCTTGTGTCTGGAAATTCTGAGCTTTTTACATAATAGTAACAATACATAATTTCTTTCTTATCCACAACAGTCCACTCTATTGTCTTTATGGCTCTTCTTTAGCCAATCAATTTTTGTCATTTTTGTGGACTGCTACTTCCTTCTGCAATAGGGGGGCCATCCTCCCCCTGAGCCTGGCCTGGCCCCATTGTAGGAATGTTCCCGTATTTTGAGGATTCTACACTGTCATTCTTTTCCAGTCCTGGCACCAATGTGCCTACCAGGATTAGGTACTTTTTTATCCTGGGTGTTTTGTACCCAGCTATCTGTTTTTATTTTTAATTTACTTCTGTCCATGATATATGCTATACAAATACAGTCTATATATCAGTGTCGCCTTGGTGAAATTTTGTGAAAAACAGGGTCCACCTCATGAAGGTACTCATCAAGACTTGAGGATGAATTCACTTTCAGCACTACTGCTCTCCTTTGCTTGCCGACTTTTCATCTCTCTATCAGGACCCCTTTCTGCCACAATGGCTCCTTTAATGTTGGTCAATGTGAAATGCCTTGAGCTTCATTTTCCTGCAGAAAAAAACTATCAAAATACAGAACGTCAAACCTTGTTCTCCACAGGAGATCATTGCTGGTGTCATTTCTAAGTATTTGGCTCTTTTAGGAGATTGCCCACTTCTTCAAGCTGGTGGAAGTATGCAGCTGGTGTATATATAAGTTTGGGGGGGACGGTTAGGGGTCTTGCCAAAAAACACTTAAAGTTACATTTTTCATCCTTCTGCGTTTCAGATGTTATTTTTTAGTATTGTGGATCATCAGCTTTGTGGATGTCGGCGATTTATTGTAGAACCTTGCAACAATATTTATGGATTCCAATGATCAACACATTACTTGCTGTCTGGGCTGTTACCTAAATAGGTCCATAAGAATAACATAAATAAAGTAATAAAAAATAAAGATATAAACAAGGATACACATGGCTCCATAAGGACAACATAAAAAATAAACAGGGATACACATGGCTCCATAAGGATAACATAAAAAAATAAACAGGGATACACATGGGTCCATAAGGATAACATAAAAAAAAAAAAGAAGTTATGTACTCACCATAACATCCCATGTGTGTTGTCCATCTCGCCTTCAGTCTTAATAGGTAGGTTTGGGACCGATCCTCAGCTCTGACTTGGCTGTTTACAAAAGCTTGAGGTCTTCCACTGACCCGTGGCTGTATCCCTATCCCATCATGCCCTATAAAAACTCCCCAGATCTTGTTTGCTAAAAAAGCAATATATAACAGTAAAAATTATTCAAACTTAACAGCAGATAAGAAGGTTGGAGAACATATTTTTCCAAACTTGACCACTCTGTCCTCCAAGAGCCAAAGGCTGGAGGAAGGAGGGTGGGATGTAAGAATGAAGGTGAGATGGACAACACACATGGAACGTTATGGTGAGTACATAACTTCTTTATGTGATGTTGTCCTATTTCGCCTTCATTCTTAACTGGTGGGACAGTGTCCCTAGCACCAACTTTCTTGGGTGGCTCACAGAAGAATATTCTGCAGAACAGTAGACCCAAATGGTGCCCTGTTCCTGGAGGCCAAATCCACTTTGTAATGAATGATAAAGGTATGAGGTCTTGCCCATGTTGCAGCAGCACAAATGGTGTCAAGTGGTAGTCTAGACAGAAAGACCGATGAGGCTGCTATGGCTCTCGTAGAATGACCCTTAACTTTAAAGGGTAGATCTTTTTTATGACATTTGTATGTAAAGGTAATGCAATCTGAAAGCCATTTTGAAAGGGTAACCTTAGATACAGGAGCACCTTTTTTGATTCTGAAAAGGAAATAAATAATTGGTCAGATTTTCTGAGGTCCTTTGTCCTGCGTAAGTAGAAACATAATTGTCTATGTACATCCGGTTGATGTGGCACACATTCTGCATTATTGCCATAGTTAGGAAAAAACACTGGTAGTTCTATGGACTGATTTAAATTAAGGCTCTGAGCATACTTTTGGTAGGAAGGATGGGTTTGTTCGAAGGGAGACTCTGTCTTTGTGGAAAAGCATATAAGGAGACTGTATCAATAAAGCTTGCAACTCTGAAACTCTTCTAGCAGAAGTGATGGCAATCGAGAATTCTTTTCCATGTCAAGAACTTTAGATCACGGGATGACGCAGGTTCAAAGGGTGGGAGAATCAGACGGGATAGAACAAAGTTTAGGTCCCATGGTGGTAAAGGGATCTTAATGGGTGGTCTTAATAAAAAAGGACCCTTTAGAAAAGCTTTGAAAATTTGTGAGACATCAGACTCGGGGCCCAAATCACTTACGTGAAAATTAGATATTGCTGCCAACTGAACTCGAATGGTAGCTGCAGCTGCAGCTGCACCTTCATTAAACAGCTTTGTCAAAAATTCAAGAATGGCACCTATAAGAGCAAAAAAGGGATCGATGTGGTTACTTAATGACCAAGACAAAATCCTTTTCTATTTACTCATATATAATCTCCTCGTTGAAGCCATATGGGATGAGCGCAAGATATGCTTCACAGATGAAGAAAGGTTAGGGAGCCTGGCTATATTTGGAATCGGAGCAGCCAAACTGTCAATTTGAGGTTTTAGAGAGAGGGATGGAGCATCCCTGACGCATGAGTCAGAAGGTCCGGTACTGGGTCCAGAACCCATGGCTCCTCCTGAAGATGAGGCCAAAGGAAGGGGTACCAGATTTGACAAGGCCAATATGGGGCAATGAGAATCAAGTGGCTTCCCAATGAGCTGGCTTTCTGAAGAACCTTGATTATCAACAGAAAAGGAGGGAAGGCATAGAGGAGACCCAATTGTGTACAAATGCATCCCTTGGTGACTCCCCTGGAGGGAGGATTAGGGCAAAATAGCTGCTGCATTTGGTATTCATGGATGTGGCAAAAAGATTGCAGCAAGGCTGGCCAGATTTGTGGAAAATCATCTCCACTACTTCTGATTTCAGGGACCACTTGTGAGGCATCATAATTGGTCTGTTTAGTTTGTCTGCTATCACACTGGATTTCCCCAGGATGTGCACTGCTATCAGAAAACACTGGGGTGAGGTTGCCCGTTGCCATACTCTCAGGGCCTCTCGACAAAGGGGGTAGGACCTGGTTTCTCCTTGTTTGTCTATATACCAAACAACTGACATATTCTCCATCTGTATTGTAATAGTTCCTAGTAGAAGAGAGTCCTGAAGTGCCTGCAGTGCCAAAAGCAACACTCTCATCCCTCAGATATTGATGTGCAAATGGGCTTCATGATCCTGCCAAGTTCCTTAGACTGTCCTTCCCAGATAATGCCCTCCCCACCCTATCTGGGAAAAGTCTGTGTTCACTGTGGTTAAAGGTTGTGGAAGAACAAAACGTCGACCTAATGTCATGAGTGGAGTGAAGCCACCAGCGAAGGTCTTTCTTGCAGGATTCTCTTATCAGAATTTAGTGAGACATGGGTAGTTTCTGTAATGCCTACTGAGTGAATAGCAGCCACTGCGTAATTCTCATGTGTAGTCATGCCGATTGAACTAAGTTTATTGCTGCTGCCGTGGTTCCGAAGACTTTCACGACTGTTCTTGCCTGTACTCTTTTCCGAGAAAAGAGAAAATCCTGATGTCATAGGACTTGAACTCTTTCTAGGGGAAATTTTGCCATCATTTTTGTTGTATCTAGATCTGCTCCTATAACAACGATACACTGAGATGGCGACAAGGCAGATTTTTCGTAATTTATCGTGATTCCTAGGTGAGAGCAGAGCTGTAATGGGATGTTTCTTGCTTTCATCAGTAGATGCTCGGTGGTGGAGGTTAAGAGCCAATTATCCAAATATGGAAACACTCGGAATCCTAGATGTCTCAAATGAGCTGTGACCACTGCCATACACTTGGTGAACACTCTGGCAGCTGTAGTGAGACCAAAGGGCAGAACTTGAAACTGGTAGTGACTGGCTCCCAGCCAAAATCGCAGATGACTCCTGCATGGCCTGCCCATTTTTATGCGGTAGTATGCATCCTGGATGTCTGTAGAGCACATCCAATTATCTTCTCCCAGAAAGGGGAGTATTGACTATAGTGTTACCATCCGGAACGTCCTTTTCCTTACTGATTTGTTTAATCTGCTGAGATTGAGTATAGTTCTCCAGTCCCCTGTTTTCTTTGGAACTAAAAAGAGCCTTGAGTAAGTTCCGGTTCCTCTTTGGTCTGTGGGAGCTGTTTGGATGACTCCTTTGTCTAGCAACTTTTGAATTTCTTGAGTTGCTTGTTCCCTTTGACTCAGTGGAACATCTGGGATGTTCTTTATGTTTGAGAAAGGGACGGAAAAAGGTATAAAGTAGCCTTTGGATATGATGCTTTGTACCCATTTGTCTTTTGTTATTTTTAGCCAGGCTTCTGGGTACAAAGATAAGTGACCCCTGACTGCCTCCAGAGATGGACAGGTGGACCTCCCTTGAGGAGTGCTGAAAAGGCCTACCACGGAAAGAATCCTTGTCGCCCTGATTTTGTGGAACCCCTCTGCTGCATGGATGATGTCTCCCATTACCACTTCCCCCTCTGCCCTTGGGGGAAGAGTCATCACTTGTGTCCTGAATAGCTCTCTGGGATTTTTGAAACCACATTTTTCCTCCTCTTTGACCTTTTGGGTAAGGACTAGAAGGTAGAGAAAAATGGACTCATACGGCAAAGAGAGTTTTTCCTTCTTGCTCGCACCTGGTGAGTGTGTCCTTAACTTTTGGCCTGAAAAAGGACGAGCCATCGAAGGGGGCATTAACAAATGTAGACTTAAAATGCTCTGCAAAGTCACACAAGTACATCCAGGAATGTCTCCACAGGGAAATTCCTGAACCCGCTGCCCTGCATGCTCCATCTGCTGTGTAGGAAATAAGCCTCATGGAGGAATTAACCACAGAGTTTAAGGTGGAGAGCTGAGAGGAAACATAGTCTGATACCCCTGCAGCTGCTGAACCTTGTAGAGTATCTCCTAGCTCTCTCAGGAGATCTCTATGCAACCTCATAAAATGAGTCAGATAATTCAGTGATCTGAGTGCAAATGTTGCTGAAGAGAATATGTACTTCCCGTATCTGTCTATCGTATGAGACTCCTTCATTGGTGGATGGACAGATAAGGATGTCTCTGAAAGTTCCCTTTTTATGCCTGCCACCACCACCATAGCATCAACTGGGACACCCTTAGTAAGAAAATCCCTGTCTGCAGGTGCAGTAATAAACTTATTTGGCCTCTGAGGAACAGGTTCCACTGAGTCTGGAAACTCCCACACCTTTCAACTAATTACTTGCATGAGCTCGTCGAAAGGTGGAGACACCCATATGGTGGCAGGGTGAGACCCAAAAGCCTTCAGGTATACAGACTCATCCTCAGAAGGGTGAACGGGCTTCCAGACACCTCTCTGTTTAAGCATTTCTAGGATGTCTGCGAAGGAGACATCCTCAGTGGGTGACCGTGGGGACTCTTCTGACTCATCGAGGTCTGTATCAGAAGTGATGGACTCCTCTGGGAAGTCTAAATGCTTCCTCTTTCAAAGTCTCTTATGAGGGGACCTCTTCAGAGGGGTATTCTGGAGAGGTTTTGGAAGAGAGGGGTTCACCCAATGGGGTATCTTGAGCCCTAAGGTCTCCGTGTGTCTGTGGATGGTGTGGTGCCGAGACAGACGCCGGTGCTTTTGGGGGAAGAATATCGGGACCTAAGAGTGGACTTGTCTGTGGAGACAGTACTATCCTCATCACCCTGAAAGCCCCCTCCCCTGATCCAACAAAACCTCTGGCTCTGAAGAGGCAGAAGGGATCTCCAGAACCAAGTGGGTTGGCTCCGAGGCTGATGTAGGAGCCGAGCTCACCCGAGCCGAAGTCCCGAGAGGCAAGTTTGGATCCAATAATTGTCCGATCTGACTCCCCTCCCCAGATTCCACTGGAAAGCGTCAGCCCCTAGACTCCTCGACTTCAGAAGGAACCGAGGATGTCAGAGCCAATCCGGGGCCAGAAGAATCCAGAATAGGTCTTGGCACCAACGGTTCCAATACAATAGGTTCCAGGTATTCCTGCTCTGAGGTCCCAGGTCAGCTCGGAGGAGGAATCAGTGTTGAAGGGAAGGTCCTGGTCAGTTCCAAATCCCTGTGGGTTGGAGCCGATAGCAGTTTGGCCAGTGCTGGCATACTTGAGAGTCTGCACACCACCTGATCCACATCATCATCAGAAAGACTCCTGGAGGACTGAGAGGAGGGGGCAGGCGATCCAACTGGTTGTAGAAGAGGTGATCTTAAAGTAGGGGAGATGAGTACCAATTCTGGGGACTGGCTCTGTAATTCAAATTCTATCAGCACTGATGCTGATGGAGCCAATGATGAAGATTTTTCAGTCCCAGCAATCTTTGGGTCTGAAGAAGTAACTTTGGTCAGCTTTTTTGCTGGCTCCAAGTGGCCAGAAGAAGGAGATGACCTTTTTCCAGATTTGCCAGACTTGGATGAAGGAGACTTGGTCAATTTAGAAGTGCCCTGACCTTCTTCTAATGCCTCACCAAAGGGGGACTTTAATAAACCTCTTATTATAAGCTTGTTTTTCCTTAAAAGCAGCACTCTTGAACTAAAAGAGTGGCAAATAGAACAGGATTCTTGCAATGCACAGTTCCTAAACAGTACACACAAATAGTGTGTCTATCAGTGATGAACATTTTTGGTTGCATTTCACATACTTCTTAAACCCAGCAGGTTTGCTTTCTTTATGTTCCTTAGACATAATGAGTACATTAGTCAACAAGAACAACCACATGTATAAGAAGATATCACTATACTCTAAAACTATATATACAGTGGATATAAAAAGTTTACACACCCCTGTTAAAATGTTAGGTTTTTGTGATATAAAAAAATGAGACCACAATAAATCATTTCAAAAATTGTCCCACCTTTAATGTGACCTATAACCTGTACAATTCAATTGAAAAACAAACAAATCTGTTAGGGGAAAAAAATTTAAAAAAGTACAATAAGCTGGTTGCATAAGTGTGCATACCCTTAAACTAATACTTTGTGAAGCACCTTTTGATTTAATTATAGCATTCAGTCTTCTTGGGTAGGAGTCTATCGGCACGGCACATCTTGACTTCACAATATTTGCCCACTCTTCCTTGCAAAAGCACTCTAAATCTGTCAGACTGTGAGGATATCTCTTGTGCACAGCCCTCTTCAGGTCACCCCACAAATCTTCTATTGGATTTAGGCCTGGGCTCTGGCTGGGCCATTCCAAAAGTTTAATTTTCTTCTGGTGAAGCCATTCTTTTGTTGATTTGGATGTATGCTTGGGGGCATTGTCGTGTTGAAAGGTGACATTCCTCTTCATCTTCAGCTTTCTAGCAGACGTCTGAAGGTTTTGGGCCAGAAGTGACTGGTATTTGGAACTGTTCATAATTCACTACACCTTGACTAAAGCCCCAGCTCCAGATGAAGGAAAGCAACCTCAAAACCTGATACTGTCACCACCACGCTTTACCGTGGGGATGCTGTTCTTTTGGTGATAAGAGGTGTTTTTGTGCCAAACGTACCTTTCGGGAATTGAGGCCAAAAAGTTCATCAGACCATAACACATTTTCCCTCATGCTTTTGGGAGACGATGTATTGTTTTGCAAATTTTAGCCAGGTCTGGATGTTTTTCTGTGTAAGAAAAGGCTTCCGTCTTGCAACCCTACCCCATAGCCCAGACATATGGAGAATACAGAAGATTGTTATCCCATGTAGTACACAACCAGTACTTGCCAGAAATTCCTGCAGCTCCTTCAGTGTTGTAGGTCTCTTGGCAGCCTCCCTGACCAGTTTTCATCTTGTCTTTTCATCAATTTTGGAGGAACACCCAGTTCTTTGCAACCTCAGTATTGTTCCATATTTTCTCCACTTTTTGATGACTGTCTTCACTGTGTTCCATGGTATATCCAATGCTGTGAACATTTTTTTGTATCCTTTTCCTGACTTGATACCTTTCCAAAGTGAGGTCCCTTTGATGCTTTGTAAACTCTCTGCGAACCATGGTTTTTGCTGTAGCAGGCAACTGAGTAAATGTCTGGAACATCCTACTAGGACAGCTGAACTTTATTTTGGGTTAATCAGAGTCTCTTTAATTGATGGCTGGTGTATACCCAAGAAGACTGAATTCTGTAATTAAATCAAAAGGTGCATCAACAAAGTATCAGTTTAAGGGTGTGCACACTTATGCAACCAGCTTATTGTACGTTTGTTAATTTTTATATTTTTTCCCCTAACGATTTGTTTGTTTTTCAATTGAATTGTACAGGTTATAGGTCACATCAAAGGTGGGAAAAGTTTTGAAATGATTTATTGTGGCCTCATTTTTTAATCACAAAAACCTGGCATTTTAACTGGGGTGTGTAAACTTTTTATATCCACTGTACACACACACACACACACACACACATATATATATATATATATCTCAAAACAATTATAAATATTTCTTTTTTTTTTAAAACACAAGAAGAAGAAAGATATAACAATCACAATAGAAAAAGGGGAAGTGCTGGCAGTTCTCTAAGTGAAACGAAGCTGCCAAGTTCAAAAGACCTCTACTTAAAAGGGCAATGGCAGCATGCCGTTTTAGTTAGAAAGAAGCAACAGGAACAACAATTTTACTTAATAACACTCTAATTAAAACAAGTGTGTAAATGACTTTAACACTAAAAAGTAAGCCGGGATAGGGAGTACACAGGCGTGATGAAAAAAAAAAACGATGGCCAGAAGCAAACAGAAGAGCGAACTCTCTTAAATTGAGAGAAAACTACTTAACTATATTAAAATTTTGAAGAAAAAGTTATTCAACTTAGCCATAGCCAAAATGGAAGCACCCGGTCTGTTTAGCGGCAAAGGAGATCTGGGGAGATAGGGATACAGCCACGAGCCAGTGGAAGACCTCGAGCTTTTGTAAACGGCCGAGTCATAACCGAGGATCTGTTCTGAACCCACCATTTAAGAATGAAGGTGAGACAGGACAACAACACATATAGAGATATAAACAGGGATACACATGGCTCCATAAGGATAACATAAAAACAGGGATACACGTGGCTCCATAAAGATAACATAAAAAAATGAAGATATAAACAGGGATACACATGGTTCCATAAGGAGAACATAAAAAAATGAAGATATAAACAGGGATACACAGAAGATCCTGGCAGGTCTTTGCCCAGAAAAAGAGGTAAGTACAGGATCTTGGCAGGTACAGAATTGTTCCAGCCAGAATGCCACGTCATTGACTTGAGATTTGCAAAGTTTACTTCATATTTGTTTCCTGGATATTACTTGTAGTTGCACAACAGTTTTTAAATCCAGTGATGAAACTGCAAATGCCCATCTTATCAGACTATTTAATGCTTCCATGACCTTCTTTATGAAAAAAGTAACTCAAATGTTGCCTCTGAGCTTCACTTTCTCAAGCTTCACTTTGTATTCCATTGATGGTCCAAGTTGGCCCAAGCAATCTTACATTTTGGAAAAAATATACTCCTTTTCAGTGCTTTTGTAACCCCCTACAGTAAATTAATGTCCATCTGATTACCTTTCTTTTTTTCTCCACTTAATTTTTACATTTATTTTTTTCACTGCATGCAAAATGTGAGAAAACTGAGTTAAGGAGTAGAGTTACACAGCTTTCCCTGTTGTGGCATGCATGACATTTTTACACGTGCTATTTCTTACACTTAGCTTAATGGATAATGCTTGTGCTGTCCAGATCTCAGATTTTTGTGACTATAAACTCTGTCCTATGACTGGTCTTTCCAAGACTGGCAGTTCTCCCTCATGCACTCCCCTTTGCCTTACTTCAGTCTGTCTGTCTGTCTCTCTCTGGACCCATCCTTTTTCTTTTCCTGCCCCTAGTTTTTATCATACCTCTCAAGTGTACCTCATTACGAGGAGCATACCTCATTTGGGGTCTTAAAAAGTTCATGTTCCTCAAAGTTCCACATTGAAAGGATCTGTCACACATTCAGTGTTACGTTTTTTTAACTGATATTCATGGTAAATAGAAATGAATCATATAAAAAGGATTGTTTAATGAATTAATCAGTAAAAGCAGCGTATTTTAGCCATCCTATGACTTTCCTAGTTCAAGTTGCTAGGAAGTAACAAGAATGTGTTCCACATTTTGCCCATTTGTTCCACATTATGAGGGCTTATGTTCCTCATTTTGGAGAGGGAAGGTTTAGAGCTATGTTTTTTATCCTGTTCATAGTATAAGCCTATATTCTTGGCCTACAGCAAAAGAACACATTATCTGCCATCTATGACTTTTATTTGCATATTACTGCAGTGTGCTTATCTGTCATGTGTGCTACTTTGCAATGTGTATTGTACTTCTGAAAGGTACACATTGCTGCAGGTCTTCCCTTCTGTGAAAAGGTACAGCATGGAGCCAGACAGAAACAGATAAACGCATTCATGCGACATTCATAAAAGAGGTAAATTACCATTTTCAGCCTTGGTTGTTGTTGGCAGGTGTTGTAAGTGCATAAAAAACAATGCTTAATGACATCAGGTTATTCAAATATAAGCAAAATGTGACTGTTATGAACATGCATACAAATACAGTCACATAACAAGGTTAGTGGATTTTATCCAAACATCAGAATGTGGCAAATAACACCCCCAGTGCAGCTGTACCTAACCAGCCCTCTTTGCTTCCTTTACTGAAAGCTGAAAAGGCAGAGAACTGCTTGTGAAAGAGCACTTTCACTGTATTACTAACACAGGAAATAAATTATAAAGCACCACTACTACTCTCTCTGCAAAGCAGTATTTCCTTAAGTCGGATCTGAACCATAGCCTTTCTAGCTGCCACCAGTGCACCTTCTGTACCTTCTCTCTCATTCACTCAAAACCAACATCTCCCAGTTGCCTGTAGACAACACAAGTCCACATCATGTCCCCTCCTTCTATGTACACATGCTCACATTTCTAGATCTCTCTACTAGTACCCCACTCCTCCACTTTCATGACCACTTTTGTAAATGTACTCCCACTTTGTCTGTACACAGAATTCCAGATGAGTCATTACCACTGCTCTGTAAAGCAAATAAATGACCTCCACATTTCTTGGATCCATTCTTCATGTTATGTAACCACAGGAGTGCACACATTACCCCAGATACACTCTTACCAGTGTCCTGTACAATGAGAAAATAAATGTCATCCTGGAAAAGCACTCCTAATACTACAAATACCAGCATCCTACTGAATCTGCTACTGCCTTTTCATGTTACACTGCACTATTCAGCTTTTCTCACATTGCACAGCATATTTCTGCTCAGGGGTGATTTTTACCCCAATTCTTTTTCCTTTACAGCCCTACCCAGGATGTCTGCATCAAACATTTTTTTTATTTTTTACTTAGTTATCCTTTGTTAACCAATTCAGTCCCAGCATGTTAGTAGTCTCTTTTCAGGGACTACCTCAGGCGTTTATACTACTAGAGGAAAACTGGCCAAGGCATCTGGGAACTTCCCCTACTCTTTTTGATAGGTGTTGGGGTATCTTTTACATCCACCTGAACTACCACTAACTCAGGCAGATGAAGTGATGATTTAACACCTCATCTCTTATTTGTTTCCACCTCCACAGTGCATAAGCTAGCACTGTTTTACATTAAAGAACTACTGTGACTGATCTTCCAGCAAAGCAAACCTCCAGTGGCTCATCTGGTGATTCCCTTCACTAATCCTTGAATATCACAACCATCTTTGTATTATCTGCATATAAGCTGATTTCAAAAGTACAGTCTGTCCATATGCATATTGTATTGATTGTAGAAAATCACTTAACCATTTTAATGCTCCTTGGTCAGCCCTAAAAAGGCAGTTGAGTCTTGGGGTGCGTGTGTTTAAAAATTAAATATATTAACACTGACTAACCGAGTTATTCCACCCTGAAGACCTAGACATATTTATATCTATATGTTATAGCAATGCCACTTGACTGCTTGCTTATTTATTGCAGAACTGAGTTGTAAAAAGTGGAAAGAGACTGGATGTCTTGCAATATGTGTGGAGACTTCCTGCAGGAAGAAAATCCAATGTGACATAATATTCTGCTTCCTTTTTTGCTGATATTCTGAGAGATCAGGATGTTGGTGTTTAGATAAAGCACAAGAGTATTGTAACACTTCCTTAGGTGGCAGACAGAAGATAAATTGTTCAGTTGATGGCTGAGCAGGAACGCAGACTTGAAGATTGATTACTTGCAAAATATACTGATTCAGTATTGGTCGATATGTATCAAAACAAAAACAGAGTATATGTCTGGGACTCCTCTATCTGTTACACCTAGCACACAAGGTTTAATCTCAATATAAGGTATTTCAATGGAAAATCATGATTTCTAACTATATCCTGACTAGCCTCCCTTCAAAGCACCAACACCCTGTGGCTCGCTAATGACCTAATGACAAGCATCAGTGAGCCAGTGATTCTAAAGGGCCAGTGCTCTGTGCAAAGACTGCAAATGGAAGAACAATACCCCCCGAAAAGGTGTATAACAGCATTTGGGGAACCCCAGTCCAGTTTGGCAGAGATTACAGGATCCTCTTTAAACTAATCTGGCTTTGATCTAACACCCAACATCCCACACACATAGTGCAGCAGTCACTGTTGACTCTCCTTGAAGTTTACCGACACAGAGCAAGGACACAGTCAGAATTCCCTCCAGCCTACATGGAGTGTTAATAACTGGGATGCAGCTACTCAAATATGACAAAAGCTGGTGTTACCTCAAACAACCCATTCCATAAATAAGTAACCCTCAGACTGATGGGACACTGACAGATCTCAGACGCTCCAACACACATCTCTAAATGGGAAGGAAATAGTCTCTGCCAAAAACCCGAGTGACAGTGATGACTATCTCCCACAACAGCCTATCTAGCATGCTGGTACATGGCCCAACCACCTGATCGAAGGTCATTCTGAAGGCCAAGCTGAAGTGATCACCCAGAAACACATTCTGGCCATCTGGAAACTTCATGTCCACAACAATGTTATTTAGAACCTCATCAAAAACTGTCCAATAATTCTAATACTCAAATAATGGCTCAAGGGAAATACCATCACATCAGCCTATCAACAATACTTTGATCTGCCATTGGACTAACAAATAACATTCCTCCCCTACAGAACCCGTATCAGAACAAGCAATACACCAACTTACATTTACCTACAGATATACCCACTACTAGTAAAAGCAAGTAGAGCAGTAGAATCCAAATGTTAATCCCCAATCTACAGTATCACCTACCTTTATTAGCATTAAACTCAGCCTACATTACAAACATTCTGCAGACCACATTTAACAAAATCTGCCACTCCATCACATTATGAAAGTGCAAAGAGCACCAGTATTAAACACAAAAAAGCCAAATGGCTTCCAGTTACAGCAAGGGTATCCCTTATACTGAATTCCTTCACCTTCAGACTATTACTGTGACCAATGTCTCTCCCAAACCTCCCAAATGTCTCTCAAACCAAGGCATGTCTACTTTGTACATTACGGTTAGACTATCGTTCAGCAAGATTTCTGAAGAAAAACCCTCACCACAACAGTACTTTCAACATGGAAATCACTTTTTCAATACACCATAAAATGTAGTTCATTGAAATAAGCTGTCTCCAATGTCACACAGGGATAACGTCCTGACCAGCCTAGTGACCTGAATTAATTTACCTGCTCATGTGTCTGATGGAACTGACAGGGAGAATGAACATACTCATCCTGGGGGACTGCAGGCTAAAGCATGCTAATGGCAGCCAGAAACATTTGCAGTAGGTATGACAATAAAATGTGTGGCCAAGGGCATTGATTCTAAGCTCACCAAGCAACCACTCAATGCAGGTATCTAGAAGCATGCATCCACATAACAAAGGTGCTGTGGACCTCATTGGTGACACAGATTGTATGCCCCCCTCCCAGTGGTGGAATTAGGCCATTACAAATGCCCTCACTGTCAGGATGCCAGTGACACCATAAAGCACCCTCATGGCTATCTGAATGACAGCCAACCCTCTGGACATCTCTCATCCTAAACCTGGGTGAAATTCCAGGGTAAGGAAACAAAAGGGCCATGTCCATTTAGAGAGGACTGTTGATGGTCTGGAAGCATAAGGGCAAAATAATCACAGAGAAAACAAAGTATTTATGGAAAGACTAGTTGATCATATCAGGAAGAGTATAAATATTCATGTTTTGATAACGGCTGGCCTGTCATCAGATAACCACTATTCATCTGTTGTACTTTACTGCTGAATTGTACTCTGTGTGAAGAATGCACTGGTGTGTATCTCTCTACCTTACACATACTTTTATAAGTATACATTTTACAAATATTTAATTTACTTATGCACGTGATTTCTTTACGTGTGCATGTTGCCACTTTCTTTCTATATTTGATGGTATGTAATGAATCTGTTGCTGCCATCTGTCACACATGATGGCTGAAAAGGGTCAATGGACCAGCCCACTTATCTGGTTAACAAAATAAAAATAAAATAAAATCAATCAGTCAAATCAATCAGGTGCATAATGACTCAATGCATTACAGGCAAGACAATCCAAAGGAGTACAGTACTCCAATTTGAAAACAGCTGTATAACGTTAGATTACATGCAGACTGCAGAACTAAAAATGTGGTGTATTTAGCTGAGTGCATATCATGCCAAGCATTCTATGTTGGGAAGACTAATAGAATGTTAAAACAACGTACATTGCAACATATGAGTGACATCAGATTATGTTCGAGAAATAATGCTCTATATCAACATACTGAAATAAATAAAAAGCATAGATTTCAGTTTATGGTGTTATACATTCAACAAGTGAGTATGGGGGGGGGGGGTAACATTGTACACAGTACTGAATTAAGATGGTTTGCTGAATTGCAAGCTAACCATACACCTGGGTTAAATGCTTGTATGCCTTTAAAACCCTTATTGAAGGGGCTAAGGTTCTGCTCTTGATTCTATTTGGTTGCTATTTGTTTAAATATGGTTGATTTTAACTGTTTTTTTAGATCTGCTGAAGAGCTAATGCTCGAAAGTGCTTATCTGTGTGTTAAATAAAGTATTAACTGGTTATGGTGGCTCCAGTGGGTTTTCTTTTTATCCTGTATAACACTATAATAGCAACAGTAAAGGCATTGAGTACAAAGCCCCCTTTGGCATGTACCTATCCAGGCACTTGCAACATTTGGAATGCCCTCAAACGTTCCTCACCAGGAAAATCCTGGGTATGAATACCCTGTCCTACACAAATTGCCTTAAGGTCCTATCTCTGTATGCAGTCTCCTACAGTTTACTGAGAGACGATCTATGCCTAGCATATAAGGCATCCTCAGACCAGCTCTGATGGACCTTTTCACATACACAAAATGAACAGCACCAGAAACACTAGATTCAAGGACTTGAACTTTGCCTGCAACATAAATAGAACATGCTGGAGAGACTGACATGTGTCTCAGAAGATCCCTGCAATGTGGAATAAGCTCCCCATTCACATGAAGCAGAGTTAATCACAAACACTATGCAAACAAAACCTTGATCACTGGATGAGAAATCACAAATTCAGCCCTGATCTGGCTGGTCCCATGTCTATGATTAGTCCCGAAATAACATACGTTTCTAGAGAGGAAATATGGTGTTCCAGGAGTTTGTGATTGTAAACTTATGACGTTTTCATCTCAACATTTTGAAAGTTGATGAAAGGTGGGTCAATGTTATGAAGGGGACCCCAGCAGTGTACATGTCAGCAATGTAACACATAAGCAGTGCACCATGTCAGTAGTGGACCACGTCAGCAATACACCATGTCAGCAGTGTACCATGTTAGCAGAGTAGCATGTTTGCAATGCACTATGTCAGCAGTGCACCATGTAGAGCATCATGTTAACAATATTCTACATCAGCACAGCACTATGTTAGTAGTGTACCATGATAGCAGAGGACCATTTTTGAAACATACCAAGTCAGCACTGCACCACATCAACAATATTCCACATCAGCAGTGACCCACACAACAGTGTAATATGTTAGTATACCATGTTAGCAATATAAAACTTCTCCTGTAGGACTTCAAGTCCAGCAAATCTGAAAAAAATATGCATTCAGTGACATACCTATATCAGCAGTGTACCACATCAGAGCATACCACGTTATCAGTATGCAACTCAGCACTGCATCATATCAGCAGTGTACTACATTAGTAGTGCATCAACTCAGCAGGGTATCTTGTTAGCAGTATATTATATCAGCACTGCACTATGTCAGCAGTGTGGCACTTTAGTAGTGTACCAACTAAGCAGAATGCCATGTTAGCAGTGTACCACATCAGCACTGCACAATATCAGTAGTGTGTGACATTAGTAGGGCACCAATTCAGCAGGGTACCATGTTAGCAGTATACCACATCAGCAGTGTAGTGTGTCAGCAATGTACCGCATTAGCAGTAGGCCATGTCAACAGTGTATCATCTCAGCAGTGCACTGCATCACCACTGACTATGTCAGTGTATGACACTAGTAGTGCACCAATTCAGCAGAGTACAGTATTAGTAGTATGCCACATCAGCCACATCAGCACTGCACCATGTCAGCAGTGTGGAACATTAGTAGTCCACCATCTCAGCAAGGTACCATGTTAGCAGTAAACATCAGTACTATACCATGTCAGCAGTGTGCCACATTAGTATTGCACCAACTCAGCAAGGTACTATATTAGCAGTATACCACATTAGCACTGCACTATGTTAACAGTAGACCAAATTAGTAGTGCACCAAGTCAGCAGCATACTACATTAGCAATATACCACAGCAACAGTGTAGCGCATTAGTAGTGCACCAAGTCAGCAAAGCCCTATATTAGCAGAATACTGCATCAGCACTGCACCATGTCAGCAGTTTGCCACATTAGTAGTGCACCACGTCAGCAGGGTACCATGTTAGAAGTACACCATATCATCACTGCACTGTGTTAACAGTGTGCCAAATTAGCAGTGCACCAAGTCAGCAGGGTACCAAGTTTTTAGTATACCACAGAAGTACTGCACAGTGTCTGCAGTGCACCTCATTAGTAGTCTACCAAGTCAGCAGCACACCATATTAAGAGCATACCACATAAGCGCCGCTACATGTCAGCAGTGTGCCACATTAAGAGTGCACCATGACAGCAGCGTGCCATGTTAGCATGTACATTATACTGCAGCAGCAGTATTCCATGTCAGCATTGTCACATGTTAGCAGTGTACCAGATAAGCAATGTCCCATGTCAGCAGTGTACCACATCAGCAGTGTGCCACGCCAGTCATACACTATATTTGAAGTGCACCATGTCATCAGTGCACTATGTAAGACCACAGTATTCCACATCAGCAGAGTACCATGTCAGGAATGTAGCATGTTAGCAGTGTAAAACTCACCTTATAGAACAAGTCCGGCAATCCTGAAACAAAATATATTCTATGATGTATCCATGTCAGCAGTATTCCACATCAGCAGTGCACCATGTTAGTAGTGTACCATGTTAGCAGAGGGCCATGATTGAAGCATACTATGTCATCCCTGCACCATGTCAGCAATGTACCACATCAACAGCGAATCATGTTAGCAGTCTACCATGTTAGCAGTGTAAAACTCACTTTCTAGCACAAGTCCAGCAATCCTGAAACAAAATATATTCTATGATGTATCCATGTCAGCAGTATTCTGCAACAGCAGTGCACCATGCTAGTAGTGTACCATGTTAGCAGAGGACCGTGTTTGAAGTGTACTATGTCAGCACTGCATGGTGTGCCACATTAATAATGCACCACGTCAGCAGGGTACCATGTTATCAGTATACCACATCAGTACTGCACTGTGTCGACAGTGTACCACATTAGTAGTGCACCAACTCAGCAGGGTACCATGTTAGCAGTGTACTGCATCAGCATTCCACAGCATCAGCAGTGGATCATATCAGTAGTGCACCAATTCAGTAGTATGCCACATTAGCAGTATACCACAGCAGCACTACACAGCTGCCCAGCATTTTATTAACTTGTGAAGCACTATAGCAAATGCCTTGTTGTAACCTGTATGGCATATCTGCAGCCCAACCTTCCATTCCTACAATCTCCGATGATTTATAAAAAGCCTTTGTTGAAGGTTGGGCATCGGGCTGGCACCACGGCACCGTAAAAATCTACTGCCAATCATTAGCGGACCGGAGTTCCGCTTTGTCGACCCCAAACCGGGAAAAGCCAAAAGAAGAACAACAACATCTAACAGATTTGTCTGACATTAACTTCCATCAACACATCCATATAGCCTTGGGCCCTGTTTGGCACTTGCCTCTTTGCAATAGTCAAGTCCTTCCTTCAGAAGGTGTTGTTATCATTTTTCATTAGTGTGAGGTCAGATAAAATGGCTTGGAGTTACTCTGACGTGCTTCCTGTCTTGTTAAGTGGAATCACATGATTTCACCCTCAGTGGGTAGGACATTGCAAAAAAATCTTATGACTTGTTAGAGAGCTCTGTACATGGTTTGACAAGTCATAGTCTTAAATGTTTTAGAATTTTTAAGATAAATACCAGCTTGCCTTACAACTTTGTCCACCTTAACTTTTCAGAGTTAGTTTTTCTCTGAAAGAACTCCCATAACCCCCATGCGTTCCACTTAGAACATTTCTGCATCTTTATCTTCTACTGACCTTTTGGAAGAACTGAGCAAAAGCAGCTATTTACCATTCAGTATGTCTGAGTCCCCTCTGCTAAGTTTCCATCTCATTTATTTAGATTTGGTACACTTCCATTATTTTCTTTCTGTCTGGAATATAACTTTAATGTTTCATTTTGGCTCTGAGTTGTGTCTTTAATTGTCTAAGCTTTTGCTGTTCTTTTGTATCCTTCAGCTTTAACTGCTGCAGCTCTTTATCTATTCTCTGAATTTCCTTATACTTCCTGACTGTTTACTGTTTTCTTTCTCTCTCTCTCTCTCTCTCTGTTTGCCACTTCCTTTGTGACACACACTTTTTTTCATTCTGTTTTGCTGATTAGCTGTCTCCAGTGATATGGTACCTCTCTGATGATAATCTTGCTACTTCCCTGATGTTCCTTGGCTCCAACTTTTCTAATGCAGTCATGTCTAACTTAGGCATTCTCATAATGAGAAAGGTAGCTTTCCTGACGTTAAGAATTCTATAAAGTTTTGAATGACTGAGCTTTAAAAATTATGTTCATTGTGTACTACAAGGTATGATGGTCAATCTTCCACACACTGACAACTCCTTCAAAATTCAGAAGTACAATGTCAGCTTCACTGGAGTCTACTTAATAATGGAACACACTTTCCTGAGTCGAATGCAAAACCTGTTCTGCCACACAAGGCCTACGTAAGACATCAGAAAACATTGAATTACTGGATGTTGTAGAAATAATTAAGTAAAGGTAAAACAGAAGTTTATCAATGTACATTGTTGCAACAGTTCTGGTCTAGGTCTAGCTGGAAATTAAAACATCAGTAATCACAACTGCAACAGTGTTAGATTCAAAGTGACACTCCGACCTAATTAACACTTTTAGACTGTCCCCTCTGTTTATTTGGAATTACTTTCACTTTTCTTTCCATGTGCTCAGTTCTATGCCTCAAAGGGACAGAGACCAGACAACATCATTAGCTTCTTAGCTGGAAGTAATGCGTATCTATGTGTGTGTGTGTGTGTGTGTGTGTGTGTGTGTGTGTGTGTGACTCTATGTGGCCTTCTTGGTGTCTGTGCTACCTAATATCTTCACAAGCCAAGGAACCCACTTCGGATCTCTGATAGCCCATTACAGGCATGCATAACCAGGAGCAATTGCCTTTACTGAGACCCCCATAAATGCAAAGATGTTGCTAGGCTAGTGGATGGAGCTGGTGACAGAGATGAAACTGCCAATGCAAATCTGGCATTATTGTAAATATGGAACTTTCACATCTGGCATTGGATGTTTTATCACATCTCCCTCACACTAGGACTGAGTCTCAAGCTAAATCTCTTGGATGGTTCTCAGGAAAGTGTGTCCCATACAATAATGATACCAAAGGAAAACCTAGATGTGGAAGTCACCACTCGCTTGTAATAGCTTGAGAAAGTGTTCAGAGATGCTTGCATGAGGCCACAAAAATGGTATCCACTAAAGAGATTTTGAAGAAGACTTGTAAAGAAGCCACTGGACTGGTGGAATGTGCATTTGTAGATTTTAGTAAGGACTTGCAATATTTCAGATTACAAAACTTTACGCATAGTGAAATCCAGAGTGAAAAGAGTTGCTACTGACACTTTGCTACTCAATTTCTTACAAGAAAATGAGATGAAAATCTGCTAATTTTTTCTTAACCGAAGGTGTCTATGAACATCCATACAATGAAATAGATATTCTATTGGTGTAATTATGGAAAATACTGGAAGATCAATGGACTGAATAACATTAGATTCTACGGCCACCTTAGACATGAAAAAGGGATTAGACCTCCCAGACATTCTGCCTTTGTAGAAGATTATTTACAGAGGGTTGCCACTTTAAAGTTGTAGTTGAGAAATCCTTCTGGCTGAGGTGATAGCCACAAGGAATGGAGTTTTCTATCAAAGTTATAAATAGGCTCACCGACTAGTACTAGGCTAACTGCCCACAGGGGTCATCTTAAGCCTAGCCAGTTATCCCATGTAAGAATCAAACCCTGTGCCTTGCATCTACTAGGTAAACACCTTAACTATTATACCAACCTCCCAAAATAAGTAAGATCCTCTGGTTCATAGGTTAGAACTAGGCTAACTGCCCTTGTCGGACATTTTAAGCCTAGCCGATTAATCCATGTGAGAATTAAACCCTGTACCTCATGTCTGTAAGACACATTTTATTTTTTTATTTAACATTTGTTAACTGGGAAAGTCTGACTTGGAACAAAGACAATTCTCAGTAGAGGCCTGGGGAGAAATGCTCCATACACATGTCTTTCTAACATGGGAGGAAACCCACATGAACTCAGAGAGGATATGCAGACTCCACACAGAAGGCACCCCAGCTGAGAATCAAACCAGAGAACCACTTGCTGTGATGTGACAATGCTACCGCTGCACCACTTAACCATTATGCCAATCTCCCTCTATGGCAGGTCTGTGGAGATAGCAAGTTTAAGAGATGAGGAAGAGGTCCCTGAGAGAAAATGACTTGCCTGGTGGCTGCAACTCTGAGAGAATCTAGGGAAGACATAGTCAGTGGATTGGTGGAAATTAGAAATAGTTGTCATATGCACTTTGATGGGAAAAAAGCTAAGACAATAACATAAATTTGTGGCAAATACTGCACCATAGCAAGAACAAGAGCTGTAAAGGGATGTATACTCATCTGGTAGTAGCCCAGAGGGAGAAACCTGTCTATTTACTATGATAACCTCTGGTTAAATGTAAGAATATAGATCACTTCTCTTAGATTACGAAGGGTCCCTGGCATCACTAGAAGTGATGAAACTAGGCGGTTAATCTGAGGGAATGAAAGCCCAGGTGAGGCTTTCCAGCTAAGTGAGACAGCAGATTCTTAGAAGGCTTTAGGCAAAGAGGACTGTCTAAACAAAGCCAAAGCAGGGACAAACACACTTGCTAGGGCTACAATTGAGTTATGTCATTCACCTTAGCATTGTAATTCTTGGTCTTCTCTAGAAACTGGAGAATAAAAGGGAAATGGAGGAAAGTCATAAACATCCAAGGATGACTACAGGGTGAGTGCATCTCTGGGATACCCTCTGGTGGGAGGAATAAAGGAAGATCCGTTATTGCATGTGCAGTTGGTCAGAAATGGAAAAAAGGGAACAGTAATGCTTCTCACACAAGCTGATCAAGGTCTGTGTTGCTGACTGAATGAGTGACCAGGGTCATGACCCACAAGAAGTCAGTGATTAAACTGGTCCACTAGGGAGTTGGCTTACCTCGATATGTGAAAGGCAATGAGAAAACAATTTGTAACAAAGGCTCACACCATAATCTTAAGGCCTCCTGATACAGGAGTGAGCTCCTCTCTGCTTGTTTAAGTACCAAACCAGCACCATATTGCCAGAGGTGATGGCAATCTCACTGGAGGGAAAGGTGTGTTGAAACACCAACAAGATGCGAATGATGGTCATCATTACCAGAATGTGGATGTAAACACTGGTCTCTTAGGGCTACTTGTGCCTTGGACAGTCTACTCAAAATAAGGCCCCCAACCCCATCCTAGGGCAGAGGCAGCCATGGTCACAGACACCAGGGAGACAGGGGGTTTGCAGGAGCTTGAAAGTGTCTGGCTAGACAGACATAGGGAGAATGGATTCCAGAGTCTACCACATGAGATGTCTCTTACACTCTTTGGATCGCCTTATCTGTGTATCAAAAGGTCTGACAGCTGGTCTCATTGAACTTTGAGGGTCCGATGAAACAATTTCATGGGATACCTGGCATCGGCCACTAAGAATAATGTCAAAGCCATTAGTCCAAGTCCTCTGAGGAAAAGAATAGCCAGAACAAAACTGTTCTGAATTAATTGCATTACAGTAGATCAAATGGAGAAAATCTTGTATGATGGATGGAAGGTCCTACAAGACAGAGTCCCACATCTGAATGTGATCAACTGTGTGAGCATCAGCTAGGATTTCATAAAAATCACTGTTACGCCCAAGGACTGGAATGGCACAGGAAGAAAATGCCAGTTGACAATGAAACTGCATATCACTGGGGCTGCTAGGAGCAGGTCGTCAAGGTAAGGAAAGACCCTGGAGCACTGCAGCCTCAGGGCCACTGCTAAGACAGACAATCATTTTGCAAACACCCTGGGGGATGTGCTGAAACTGAATGGCAATAAGAGGAAATGAAAAAGGCTCCCTCCTATGTGGAAGAATAGTAAGCTCTTTGATTCCTTGGCAATCTCAATGTGCAGGGAGACATCTTGGAGGTCCAAACATATCCAATCTCACTAGACAGACATGGAAGGAAAGATTGCACTATTACGACAGAAAAGGACTTTCTGTGTATGTTGTGATACAGACTGCTCAGAATAAGAACTGGCCTGAGTTCTTTCATCTTCCTGGGAACTAACAAAAACCTCTAGTAAAATCCTAGCTCTTTCTGATTTGGTGGGACCACATGGACAGATCTTTTTGTAAGTGGGCGTTGTGTTGCTATTCTTACCACTGTCTGGTCTTAAAATAGGTGATGGAGCTGAAACTCCCACTGTCTTGTGATAGGGCAGGGCATCCAGGAGACGGGACAAATGCTGCATGGATAGAGTTATGAAAGAAATGTGCTAGCCTCTGGATATTACTTCCCTTATCCACCTATTGTGTGGGATGGCTAGCTACTTCGACAGGTGTAGGGACAAACACCACCTGACTGCCTCAAGATGGAAGCAGTCAGCCAGGATGCCAGGGCACAGACTGATGACCCCTGGAAGGAGGACCATAGTATCTCTGCTCTTTCTGCCAAAACATTTCTCTGTCTTTGGGTGGATGGACCTTCTGAAAGCCACTGTGTCCTCTGTTGCTCTTAGCAGAAGCCCAAAAATGTTGACCATCAGGAGTGTCAAAATCAAAGCTGACTCAGGCTGAGATGATTCCTTGAAAACAGATGCTTAGAATTCTGAAACCTCACCCCAACCCTGGACAGCATGCTGTCCTCACTACCTTGTATTTCCAATCCAGCTTTTACCTTTGGTCCAGGGAGAAAGGGTCCATTAAATGAGGCATTCCTAAAGTCAGCCTTAGTGTTATTTCATGAAGTTAGTGAGATGCAGCTAGGTATAGACATGACCCACAACTTCTGCTCCTGTCACTCTCAATCTAAACTATCTGTTGCTCTGTGGGCATGGTGCAAGGTCTAGACAGCTAGCAATCCAAGGGTTGACAGGTGAAACTGTACTCTTGTTGCCAAGTCAAAATCAGGCAATGCTTCTAGGGTCTCAAATTTAGACTGTGGTGCAGGGGACTTTTTAAGAACAGTTGAATCAATGAAGGTGACCTGCAAAGAGGTTGCCCAGGAGGTGCAAACTGAACAAACAGGTGCTTTAGCAAATGTATGCTTTTTAACACTGACTCCTTGAAAGTGGAGATTGACTCCCTAAAAGAGGACTCAGTAACAGGAGTGGCCTGGAGTTTTTTATAAATCTAAGTGGTTCTTCTATTCTTTAGGGATGGCTTAAGTACAGATCATGCAATATGAGAAATTCTCTTCCGTCAAGCATTTTCCATACTTTAAATTCTTATCCTGGAGTGGCATTTTGGCTCTGCACTTACATTTTTTTAAAGGATTGTGATTCAAGGTTCTTGTCTGCATTGGACAATAAACTACTACTGCACTCTAAGACTACAGTATAAAATGGCTGTGAATTGGGAGGGGAGTCTAAATGTAGGTACTACGGATTTTTTTGTTGTTATTGTTGTGTCTTTCGGCTTATCCCGGTTAGGGGTCGCCACAGCGGAACTCCGGTCCGCTAGTGTTTGGTAGTGGATTTTTATGTGCCAAGTTACCAGCCCTGCCACACAACCTTCAACGAAGGCATGCCCATTCACACATGCTTCCACACAGAAGATGCTCTAGCTGAGAATCAAACGCGACAACCTCTTGCTGTGAGGCGACAACGCTACCGCAGCACGACTACCGCGGGTAACTGTAGGTACTACGGATAAGTATCAGAATTCTGATAAATTGTAGAAAAAAAAATACTTGAGCAGAAAGACCCAGATATAGCTTAGAATCAAGTGACTTGCTGTCCAAGCAGGAAAAATTAGAATTCACTCTCCAAAACCAGAACAGTAGATTTATAGCCTAGGGCTGTTTATTAGTGCAACCTGATTTTAATATTAAGCTAAAGAGATGTGGAATGATTAAGGTACTTAGGATTATGGGTAAAGGGAATGTACTAAGGTAGCATGGGGTATTGGACTGACTATACCCTGCTGTCCTTAGACATACAGGTGATGGAGCTGAAACTCCCAATGTCAGATCTGTTACATTCTGACAGTTAAAAGTATATTTTTAGTAATACATATACTAGAGTCTTTTCAATTTATTATTTCACCATTCTTCATATATATGTGCACGGTATAAACCTTGTATACAGTGACAATTTTCAAGCTTGTATACATTGACAATTTTCAATTGTGTGACAAGCAAGGGTTTCAATGATGAGATAATAATTATGACAGCGTTAACATTGTGAAGAAGGATGAAACTGTGCTGCAATACTGTTATTGAACATTAGACAGTGACATCCTGCCTTAGATTAATATTAGTTTGCATTACTAATATAGTTGTGCTGTGTGTAAACAGATAATGTTTAACGAGCTGCATTCCTTAATATAAGAATGAACAGGGATCAAGCAATGTTGTGACTTGTACACGGAGAGACAATGGTGGTCAAATTAAAGGTACTCTCATGGACGTGAAAGGCAAGGGTCAGCTAGTGTCCTGGGCAATGCCCCCATTTGTTGTACCCAGATTGATGAAAAAAAAAATAGCATCAGAACTGAAACCTCAAAGCTGAGGGACAGAAAAATGGTGCTTCAGCACACTTATATACATCCATAAGCATGCCTTACTACAGCTCCTAACACATAGTCACTATCTGACACATTTATATCCATCCATAAACATGCCTTACTACAGTTCCTAACACACAGTGGCTATCTGATACACTTACATACATCCATAAACATGCCTTACTACAGCTCTTAACACACAGTGACTATCTGATACACTTATATACATCCATAAACATGCCTTACTATAGCTCCTAACAGACAATCACTATCTGAATATCACTTCAGCTGCCATGCGGCAATGATGGAATGATTGGTACCTCTTCTCAAGCACCCATCATGCCCATGAACTGCTGCACCCACGGCAGCTGCACCCTTTGCTTGGCCCTTCCCATGCCTTTAATAAAATGGATACATGTTTAGTAACATAATTGCTGAACTGGGGTAATAATGCTGACTACAATTTCTCAAACTAAAGTTTAAACTGGTTATTAATACTGATAACATAAGAGAGCATATTTATTTGTTTGTTGATACCTGGCCTGAAAGACCAGGACAAAATCCTTTTCAGCCAGCAACCGGGCCATGTGCCAAAATCAATACAACTACGAATAGACAGCAGAATGACATACAATACAAGTTGAAACATATATTTAAACAGTTTTTGAAAAATATATAAAGTAAAAGTTTAGATATGGTAGAAATCCTCGGTACGATACTCAAGCACTGAAAACACTAAATTAAATCATCAATAAGTAAGTGTAGTGAGCTGAACAATCATAGTACCATTGATAACCTGCACAGCGAACAACAGATTAACCTACATTTGTAAAACATGTAAAACTTAAAGCATAAGTACGGAAGACTTTCCCCACCACGGAACTTGTTTTAATAAGGTGTTCCTTCATCACCTCCCCCTGAAAGACTTGTAAAAGCATAAATACGGAAGACTTTCCCCACCACGGAACTTGTTTTAAAAAGGTGTTCCTACATCACCTCCCCCTGAAAGGCTTGTAAAAGCATAAGTACGGAAGACTTTCCCCACCATGGAACTTGTTTTAATAAGGTCAATATCCACTTAAATACCTTGCCACCTGTAAAAATAACAAACTGGGTCCAAAAAAGCACTGGTGAATGTCCCCATAACTCCCGCTTGTAATTTTGTTTATGCTGATAAGCATTAGGTTGGAAGGGTTAGACTTTCCTGTAGCCTTCTTTCTTCCCCAATTAAGGTAAAAACAGCGTGCTTTCTACTGTTCAACAGATGAGTGTAATGTGCTCTGCACCTCCAAACAGTGCATTTCTCAATAAACTAAGTGAAACAAGCGTGCTACAAAATGGAATAGGAAAACAGGCTCTCTGCATTGTAAATTGAGAAGCAGGCAGGGAGCTGTGTAGTTTTTAACAGTAGGGCCTAGGAAAAGAATATTGGGCATATAAAAAGAAAAAAAAAGCATGCTTGTAACTCATACCTGCACATATTGCCTCTAGGCATCTGCTTTACTGGTTTAACCCCGCTCTGCTCACTTCGCTCGCTCCATGCCCCACCCTGCCCCCATATCCCACCCACCCCTGGTAGTACTACGTTTATAGTACCACTGGCAGGCGCCCTTAATTAGCTAACCAACTACACGTGCTCCTAGAACCCAGCAAACTCTTAGCACAATAATACATCCTCTATCCACCCCACTATCCATATTAACCCACCCATAGCTATTCTATTCTCTCTAATCTTTTATCCACCACATACACTCAACACAGACCCTACCCTAGTAATTTACTATGACTACAGCTAAAACACTAATGCTGCTACCCTTAGTATCCCTGCTATTCATTCCTTATCACTTAAGCTCCTATGAATATGTACAGCATCTTGAAATCTAATACCTAAACTCTCCAACAGACATCAACCCTGCATTTAATAAGTTTATCCACCACATTACCACCCCCTCCCCTAATTCCTCACCCCCCAATTACCACCACCCGACTAAATACTACAACATAAAACCAAAAGCTAAGAAAAAAATCATAAACCAATTTTTAAGACTCATAAGCAACTTAAAAATTAATCTTATGAAGGATGGATACATCCACCCCAGCCCTGGTCCATCCACAACAGTAGACCCAAGCACACCATCTAACAACCCAACATGTACTACCCAGATTGATAGACTTCCAAACTCATTTGTGGTCTGTCATCTCAACATCAGATAAACAACAAGATCCATAGCCTACATGGACTCTTAGCTGTTCACTCCCCTGATATCCTCTGCCTCACAGAAACCTAGCTAAAACCAATAACCAAAGATAGTGAAATAACCCCCCCCCCCCACAGTACAACATCCTTAGACTGGACCGGACCTCCAGGAAAGGTGGTGGGGTAGCTGTACAATACAAATCTACCCAAACAACAATTGACACCCAACAGCCACCCCAGTTTAGCAATGCAGAAATTCTCATCACCAAACTAATAATAAACAAAAATAAATGCAGATACATTGTCTGCATTTATATTCCACCTGGCAAGAATGATAATATTCTAGAAAATATCTTACATTGGCTAGCTTCTAACTATCCCCAGGAAACCATTGTTTTGGGGGACTTTAACATTGATTGGAACACCTGTTCCTCTGAAACTCCCTCCACCCATTTAAACCTCCACAGGTTTACTCAGATCATTGCCACCCCAACCAGATTTAGCAAAAATAGAGTCAAAGATAGTATCCTCTATTGGATATTTATTATCAGCCACCCCCAAAAGTATAAGTCAGGCACATTATCTGATGATCTAAGTGATAACTGCCTTACCTATATTATTAGGCTCAAAGCCGACATTCCCAACCAGCCCACCTACAAAACTATAAGAAACGTCAGGAACTTTAACCTTGACAACTTCCAAAAAGAACTCAAAGGATGTAATTGGAATGTCTTGAAATGACTTCCATTACAAGAAGCAGTTGAGTACTTCAATACCAAATTTCTGGCTATCCTTAACCACTATGCTCCTACCGTCTGTGTAAAAGCCACTGTTGCACTGTGGCTATCTAAAGAAACAAAAACCAAACTTAAACTAAGAAACAATGCCTGGGCCAGGTGGCATGTTACCAAAGCCCCTATGCACCAAGTAAGACACTAGCAGCTAAGGAACCAGACCAAAAACGCTGTCATTCTAGACAAAAAAAAAATCAGTACACCCTCCTACAACAAAAATATCAGCTAAAACCTTAAAAGTTCTGGGCTGGTATTAACAATCTTCACCTAGGTCATTCCACCACTCCTACCCCATCTCCTGCCCTTGATAAATTCCCTGTTGAAATTGCAAACAGCTTCAGCTCCTTCTTTACTGAAACTATCCAGTCTCTAGTTACCCATCTCACTCCATCAGACACAAACACCAGCCCTGGCACATCTATCCCTGAACCACCCAGCACCCAAGCCACCTTTACCTTTCAAACCATACCTACCAACCTGATCTGGACCTTACTCAAAAAACCTAAAACCTACTATACTAGCTGCCGACCATCTCCCAGCTGAATATCTTCAAAAAGCAGCTGATGCCATAGCACTTACCATTTCTATTCTGATCAACAGATTCATCTCAGAAGGATCCATCACAGCAATATGGAAAATATCACTTTATACCTCTCCATAAAGGAGGAAGTTCCACAGAATTATCTAACTTTAGACCTATAGTCATTCTTTCACCACTAGCTAAAATCATGGAAAGATGCATACACAAACAAATCATGCACTTTCTTATTCAAAACGGAAAGCTCGCCAACTCTCAGCATGGCTTTAGGCCATTCCACAGTATCACCATAGCTCTTCTATCTTTATCTAATGTCATCAATCTTCATCATAACAACAACAAACTATCTTCAGCACTCTTACTAGATCTCTCAAAAGCTTTCAATATGGTCAGCCATCAGCTACTGCTCAATACCCTACAAACCATCAGTTTAGACCAACATGCAATACAATGGTTTTACCCCTGCCTAAACGGTAGACAGCAGGCTGTCTTATGGCAGAGCAAGCTGTCATCTCAACTTCCTCTAACCCTAGGTGTCCCACAAGGGTCCATACTAGGTCCACTTCTTTTCTCTATCTTTATCAATGATCTGCACACCGCCATCCCAGGAGCTACCTGCATCCAATATGCAGATGACTCAACGCCTCCTCTCCTACACAACTTCTAACCCTCACCCAGACCACTTTCAGCACGGTAGAAACATGGCTAGCTAATCAACGCCTGCTTCTAAATCCTAACAAAACCAAGCTACTACTTTTCTACCCTAACCGTATAATTTCTCCTCCTTCCTTCAACATCAAATCTAGCAATGACACCATTATCTCCCCTGATGACCATACAAAGCTTCTAGGCGTAATAATAGACAACAACCTTAAATATGATAAACATGTAAATCACACTATTAAGCCTGTCAACAAAAAACGTAGCTCCCTGTACCGAGCCAAACCTTTCATCACCCCCCCCCCACTAGCTGGGGTAGCTATTGCAAGATCACACCTCCTCTCTACCTTTATGTATGCCTCCCCTGTACTCACCAACCTATCCAAAACTGATCTCAACAAATTATCAGGATGTTACAATCATACAGCCAGATTCGCTACAGGCATGGATTTTAGGACCCATCATTGCCAGAACCTCAAAGCACTGGGATGGCTAGAGTATCCTACCCTTCTACAGTTCAACCAGCTTATAGTAACACATAAAATACTCCATCAACGTGATAACACCCCTGCCTCAAAAATATTCTCACCCCAGACCATTAGTGCCCCCAGGCCATTACCCTCAGCTGAGAAACTAATGATACTGACCCAAAAATCCAACAACTCTGCAGGCGATGCTATATTTGCCAACTCAACCGGTAAAATCTGGGATCTACTCCCTACTACCATTACCAAGGAAACCTCACTACCCCTATTTAAAAGAGAACTCAAAAAATACTTCATATCTCATTGGCTGTGCTCTTGTTCTAAACTTGACTAACGACTTCACTAATACATGTCTTGCTACCCAACCTGCTGTTTAGCCAAGTATCTATGCCTCATAGCATTTGAATGTCTAAGCATTGTGAATTATGAGATCTGACTGTATTCATTGTTCACATTTTCTGATACATCTCTGCCAATCACATGTAAGTCTGCACATTGTGTATATTGGTATCTGCCTGTATTCTTTGTCTATATTTTTCTAAACATGTCTCCCTGAGTTTATCACTCAGTGATGTATGTACTGCCTCTTTTTTGGTATATGGAGCTTTTCTCCCTGGGCCTGCGCTGAAAATGGACATATATCCAGTCGGACTATCCCGGTCAACAAATGTAAAATAAAATAAAATAAATAAATAAATAAATGTGCAGTTATGCTGTAGTTGTAAATGTTCTTTTAACTTTTTTTCTTGAAAATATTGAGATTATTTTAGGATAAATTCTTTGGGAAGACTGCTCCAAGCAGCTGAGATAAGTTTACAGTGGCGGATTTAGGCATGGGCGCAGGGGCGCGCGCCGGCCCCTTTTTAGACTTTTTTTTTTAAATGCTAAGCTTGTCTTACATAGAATCCTGTCAACAATGCGCCTAAATACTGTACATCGGAGATGTGATTGGAGGTTGCAGTCAGATGACTTTTCTTTACAACGATCCTCCAACTGCATCTCCGTTGTAATTTAGGCACATTGGTGGCTGTGATATTATTGTAACGAGTAAATAGAAACCTTCTTTGCATCACACTCTTAAGACAGTTTAAAACCAGACTTCAAATTGCTCTTCCACTCTGATCTGCATTGAGGTAACTGTGACACAGATTTGTAGTAGGTATTGTAATTCTACACACACAGTGCAATCTAGACTGCGTCGACTTTGCCAATCACTTAACAATCGGCCATCGGGCTACAGATGAATTCTATCATATTAAGAAATAATACGTTGATACCTGATGTTGTATCCTAAGTTGCATCAGTCTCATAAAATGGGAGAACAGAAAATTCTTAGGCAAACTAGGACTAGCTTGGCTAGTGTGAAGGTTATTGTTGGTGGTGATTAAGGTTGACTGAAGTCGTTGTCGTCGTCGTCTTTTTTTATCTGTTCTAGTGGCTTGCATATCATGTTAACAACCAAGTCCTGATGACCGCGCCTTTGGTCCGATTGCGAGGCCAAGTCAAGTCACAGATGTTGCATGTGAAAAGCAAGCCCTGAGACTGGAAGTGCATTGAATGAGGGGAATGAGGTAAAATGGGAACGCAAACTCCCAGATGTAAAAGAACACCATGCTGGGGTGGAGGGTTGCATTTTGTCTCTTTACCCTGTGACAGTCATATAATTTTGCACTTAGTGTAATGGCTGGCACCCATGACAATTATGTTGTCAAGACCTACTTAACTAAGTCATTAGGATAGTGATTCTTGTTTTTATAAGGGGTGGTCTTCTTCCCTTTCTATTTAAATAACTTGATGTATAGATACAGGGCGACCAGGGGATTTCTTGTTCACACTTATAAACTGTATTACTTCATATCGCTCAACCTTTTAGAGCAAGAAGTCTGGACAAAGCCATAAATGATGGTGAGACAATTTTTAAATATTACTGTAACAGACCTAGAAAGTTGATAGAATAACATTAACTTGGATTTTCTGAAGGGTATGAGTTTGATACTGAAATGTCTGTCATGATTTTTTCCAACGATATGCCAGACAGTTGAGAGGCACGATTATTGTTTTGTTTTTGTTTTTTAACTCCAGCTTGTGGTCTATGTACTATGATTGCTTGTTTTGTGTACTTAACGGTTATCTGTTATTTTGAGGTGGTAGAACTAAAGAGCAAGGTAAAGAGTGATCAAAATTAAAGAAAATGTACAATACTGAGTTATGAAAAAGAGTTAATGGAGTCAGTAATACTTTAGAAAAAAGTTGATTTCTGTGCATTATATTAAAACAAATTGGGTCCTGGCAACACTTGAAATGGAGTATCTTTAAGGCAGATACAGAAAAGCGCTGTACACATGTCACATATATGGTTAGCTTGGAGTTTCTGCATCTTGAGTTGTTCTGAAGGCAATTTGCTCTTGAAAGTGGCGAGTCATTTGATGGAAGTCAGTATTGGCAGCATTGTTTATGGAGTCTGTTTTTTTAATAAATCAGCGTAAAACATTACTTCTAGTTCTCATGTATTGAAAATTAGCTATGGTAAAACTGTAAATGTAGGTTGCACTGTTTACTACATTTTACAGTGCTTTAGTCTTACTTTTTAAAGAGATTCATTAAACTGAAGAGAATTGCATGTAATTAAATGTTACAAAAATTTGAAATGTGGTATCTTGGGCAGAAACAATTCAAAGGAGATAATCAAGACAGACGATGTAGGTAGAATATTGTGTTTAGTTGTCATGTATATTCCAGTGATACTTTGGTATAAGGAAAACTATTTCTTTAAAAGTTTTAGATTTTCAGAAGGATTGGGATGTGCACTAACCTTGCTGTCTTGTACAGCAGTGTAGTACCTGTTGTTTTTGTCTTTTAGCTTTTCCCGGTTAGGGGTCACCACAGCGGAACTCCAGTCCGCTAATGATTGGCAGTAGATTTTCACGGTGCCGAGTTGCCAGCTTGACGCCCAACCTTCAACGAAGGCACGCCCATTCACGCATGTCTTTCGGAACGCCACTCGACCCGCCGGGAGGACATGCAGACTCCACACAGAAGGCACTCCCCGCACACTAGCTGAGAATTGAACAGGAGAACCTCTTGCTGTGAGGCAACAACGCTACTGCTGCACCACGGATTACACAGCGGTGTAGTACCTGTACTATGACATAATCACATTTGTGTGGTGCTGGGCTGTAGCTGTGCTGTGACCTCATTGCCTTCACATTGAACATTAATGTATTTCTGCCATGACTTCATTTCTTCTGGGTGGTGCAGTACTGTACCTGTGCGATGATTTTCTTTTGCTATTTGGAACAGTGATGTGCCTGTATTGATGTTAGAGTTGTCATGATTTAGATTACTTTTGATTTTGTTATTTGCATTGTCAATTTTCTATGTTATATGAGCCTTCTTGAGATTTGGAAAATGGTATTTATCTGAAAAAATGCTTATCAATGTAAATTATTTGAAAAAATTGTGGCGTATAAAATTTAAATTCTTATTCCAGTTCACTAGTTGTGAATCAAAAGTATTATTATTTGTACAAGGCTGAGTGAATGAAAAGAACACATTTTGACCTTGTGGAGCTGGGTGTGGTTGTTTTCTGTTTTGTTTGGTAATGTTCATTCTAAGGCCAGCATTTTGAGGCACAAGTTAGAGTCAGGGCTGTGGACCCCATGCTCAATTTATTTTTACATACATGTGTATCTTTAGTAACTAGAGAAATCCTGCTATACAAATAAGCATAAAACCAGTAACAGCCCATTACACCTCTAAAACATCAAGTTTAAGTATAAATGGAAACCAGTTTGGTGCTGCTGGTATAAAAGTCACAAAATTTACATTTAGAGTAAAAGAGAAGTTTAATAATCATTCAGTAATCTATTGGTCTACATTCCATTTGGCTGTGAAAGTAAGGCTTAATCAACTTGGTTGTTTGAACTCAGTGGTTTGTAATTGTGGATTTAAGAAGTTGGTAAAGTTAAAACCGCAGTGAAGGTTTTCATAAAATATGACTTGTAAATGCTTGTTTATGATTTTCCAGGATTTTGCATGGGTAGGTGTTTTTTAATTTTAAAGTGTAAAGTCACCCAGTGTGCATTTGTGCTTTCCTGTGGTGGGTCAGATCTTCTTTAGAATTGTATAAGGTTTGGCTGTGATTTTGAGAGGGTTTTTTTCTTTTTTTTTTCAGATTATTTACTTTTTAGTAGTTCATTTTAGGAATGCTTTGTGGTATTTGTTTGTAACTGGCATTTTTAGTCATATGTTTTGCTTAATGTTTGCTTATTTGAATTTTCAGTTTTGTAAAATGTTTGGTGATATAGAAGTTCAGTTGTCTTTTTAATGGTGAAAGTGGGTATACTGTAATGTTAGGATCTGGTGGAAATCAGTAATTGAAAAAGGCCTTTGATACTTCAAACCTTTATGAGCTGTAGAAAGGGGAGGCATGTGTACGCACATGCATGTCAGTCTCTGATGTCACATTTACAAGAGTTAATATTGGCTGTCACTAATTTGTGTATCAAGTTTAATCATTACTTTTCTCCTTATCAGGTCTACTCATGTGATGTATCACCTGGTGACCTTCCCAGAAGTATTACAAGTAAAGTCCATCTGGGGATCTCACAAATCATTTTATTTTTATTGTAGTAGTATGAAGGCTGCTGTGCAGCTTTGATTTGATTTGTTTATTTAACATAGAGGCAATTTTATTTAGTATTTTGTATAGAAAGGGTCAGGTCCTCTTTCTGCATCTGTGTTCTCTTTGTACATGTAATGAACTGCCCCAGTGGTTAGAATGCAGTCATTGCATTTGTTTTTAATTTTTTTTCTCCCTTCTTTAATGGGAGTGTGGAGATGAGACACTGGTGCACCAGGTAGCATTGTCACCTCACATCAAGAGGTTCTCAGGTTCACTTTTCAGTTGTGGTGCCCTTTGTACAAAGTTTGCATGTTCTCCCTGTGCTCGTATGAGATTTTTTCCTCCCACATTCCAAAGATATGCAAAAGGTGGATCGGAAACATTAAAGTGTGTGTGTGTGTGTGTGTGTGTGTGTGTGTGTGTGTGTGTGTGTGTGTGTGTGTGTGTGTGTGTGTGTGTGTGTGTGTGTGTGTGTGTGTGTGTGTGTGTGTGTGTGTTATATGGAAGAATAACCTTGGCAGAGCTAACCACCTGGTGGTTTAAACATTGGGTTTAGATGATGGCTACTATTGATGTGACACCCCAACTCCATGTGCTGGAATTTGGTAAAAGGGTTTGTGAATGGATGGATATGAGCGTTCTTTCTTCTCAAAAAGCTTAGACTGGTACTTGATATTCTCCTGAGAGGAGGTTTTTGGGAGACGATTTATCTTTGAGAATTGTACTGGTAGCTGAGGCTAAATGCAGCTACAGTACCCGGGTTGAACGACTCTACAAATCTTATGCCTGTTTTAAGGAAAAGAGCATTGGCAATTTAAAAACTTAAATGTTTTCACTGATTTACATTTGCATTTTTAAGGGGAATTTGTTGATCAACCTACCATCACATTGAACTAGTTCTGCTTCCTTGCCATGATTTATATATTTATATTTTTATTCATTTATATTTTTGGTTAACATTTTTGGTTCATAGTACCTACATATTGAGTTACAGTACTATACATAAGCATTAAAAGGTAATATATAGTAAGTTAGTTTTTTGTGTTGCTTTTTATTACTTTTTAAGGCACTTGTTTATGAATTTCAGCTTATTTTTTTGTAAGATCACAAATTGGTTATGGACTGCTTTTACTTTTCCTGATTTGACGGACTTAATTTAACTGTCACATGACCATTAATCATCAATTATTTTAAAAAAAGTGTACTCAATTGATTTTAACTGTTCTGATGAAGTCCCTGATTCATGGGGACGAAAGCTCTTAACTTATGAGTATTTGATTTATTATTTGGCTGGTTGCAGTCTTCGAACCATACCACTCCTTGAGGTTTCACTGTTCTTGGGTTATTTTTAGTTTTATGGTGAGAGCTGTTGAGGTTATTTGGTACTTGAGATTGCCGACCTTTCCTGTTTTATTTTAAATGTATTTGTGTGCATTCATGTACATAGTATTAGTCTTGTGTTTTTATTATGTTTGTAGTTATGTAATGTGAGCACACATGTGGTTGTGCACATATTTTTGTCTATGCCTGCATGCACATGTGTTTATTTGTGGCAGTACTTTTGCTGTAGCTGTGGAAGGTCACTGCATGGGCCTTTGATCAACACTTCATTCATCTAATTTCTTTTCAAGCAAAGACTGTCCTTGTAACTGCATGTTGCTACAAGGTCATTGGGCACACATTTCTCAGTAGTAGTCAAAGATGAGGTATGTTGTAGCTTAGTATAGTACTGTAACTTAGTTGAGCAGATGGCCACAGATAAATGAGGGTAATTCCTAAATGATAGTCACAGTTAAATGCAGGTAATTCCTAAATGATAGTATAGAATACCCTGGATTGCTTTTACTGTTAAGAAATTGGGTTAATGCACTTTAAAGAGAAGAAAGTCCAAGGGCTTCTTGTGTACTTTAACTATGGTTGAAAAGAGTAGAGAAAAGGTGACCAAATGGCGTGGGGTTGTGGGTTGTATACTTGTGAGAAATGTATAAATAGGCTTGGCTTTATTCTTCATAATTCTTATTCTGAATTCTCCTCTCCTCTAAGAAGGTGGGTAGACTGAAGATTGGTGCAACATTGGAGAGGCGTAGGCATAGTAAGTAATTATTGTGGAATTTATTTAAGTGGAGCTGGAAGTCTTTTTATTTTTTCCCCAGAGATAAAGAAATGTGGTGAATCATTATTTTTTTTTCAAGTAACAATAAAGACTGAAAGATGATTTTAATTTTTAAAATTAGTTTTGGTCAGTGCAGTAGGGTCTGCTGTGGGGAGTGACTGAGAGAGCATCAGCTGTAACATCTAGTTGTTGAGTTCAGCCATGGGTTGTAAGATCAAAGGAACTCCAAGCCACATTATTCAAGCAAATCTAGTTATAGCATACAAGGATGGTGCTTTAAGTATATGTATTATTTATACAAGTAGTTTGCAAGGGAAATGTGTGGCAATGGGATGGTGCATGTCGAAATAAACTTTTTTCTGTTGTGATTATAAGGATGTGTGTGTGTGTGTGTGTGTGTGTGTGTGTGTGTGTGTGTGTGTGTGTGTATATATATATATATATATATATATATATATATATGTGCACACACGTGTATGTATATATACACGGTGGATATAAAAAGTTTACACACCCTTGTTAAAATGCCAAGTTTTTGTGATATAAAAAATGAGACCACAATAAATGATTTCAAAACTTTTCCCACCTTTAATGCAACCTCCTTATGTTGTTTTAGGTGTTGCACATCAGAGATATTAGATTGATGTCTTTCCACACGTGATGTCAGACCTTCTTAAGCTAATCTTTTCACAACCACCAAACCCAGTGTCTCACTTTCCCGCTTTCACCCAGTAGTCAACTAACCAGACTGCGCCCCCCCTTTTGCAAATTCCTGGATCCGCCACTGGTTTATGAAAATATTTTTCACAGAAAGCAAGAGATGTGGTCTGTAAAGTTTTAAAGATGGACTCCTAAGCATGTATGATGCTTCAGTTGCTTTTAATCTATTTGCAATAAGTACACCAAATCTTTCACTCACTGAGTGTTTTATAGATGACAGTATTTAAAAGTTAAGATGCCCTGGCTGAGACAGGGAGCCATTTTCCTCTCTGCAGAGTGTATCACATGATTGGCCAGACTAATGGATCACAAGATTCTACTCACTGTTGTTTGCAGGACTGCAGTGGCACGATAAAGAAGTAATGTTGGATAAAGCATACTCTACTCTTGGGATTAATACACCAATAATGATGTCTCTTCTAGGCCTTAGTGTAAGCAGATGTGAAATGCTACAGACAGGATGTAGTTGTTGAAGAACTTTATTTACAATTGTTAAATTCAACGTGTTTATGAAAAGAATGGGTTTCAGCTAATAGGATTCCTAGATATTTTTTGCTGTTAAGTATAATGGAAAGTTGTACCATGCCAGCAAGCAACAACTGCGGTGAAATATTAGATAAGTCTTTACACTGTACCAAATACCATCATTGTAGATTTATTGGTGTTTATAGATAATTTCTCTGCAAGCCAATTCCAGATTAAGGAAAAGTCGTTTTGAAGCATTTCTACCAACTCTAATGAGAAGTTAGGAGTGGAGATGAGTATCTTGTCATTTGTATACAAGGTAATATTAAGGTTTCTGCGGGGGGCTTGATACAGTGGGGTTAGGAAATTAACTTTTTCCCACTGCAGTGCGATCTTGGGAGTTGGTATATTTAATTTACGTGTGTGTGTGTGTGTGTGTGTGTGTGTGTGTGTGTGTGTGTGTGGGGGTTGCTTGCCCCCTGCAGAAAAATTAGTAACAAGTGTGTTTGGTAGTTTGGTGTCGTTATATGAGGCGGGGATGTTATTTTCTTGTGATTTGTAGTGTTAGATGTTATGAAATTCGATGTTATGGGTTTTAGATGTTTTGGGTTTTAGATGTTCTGGCCTCAGTGTTATGAAATGAGATGTTATGGGTTTTAGATGCTTCAAAGTATATATATATATATATATATATATATATAGTTTATTATCACTTTAGTGATCACACTTTGTGCAAGTTATCGTTGCACCAAACCGGATAACTGAAAATAAAAACATCGACCATCACAAAAAGTGAACACGGAAGTGGAGAATGTCGAATTCAACACAATTCGAACATTCTCCACACTTCCACAACTGCTAATACTCTGCAACACACACTGAACAATGTTTTTGCAGGGGGGCATGCCCCCTGCACCCCCCATTTAGGGGGCTGCGCCCCCACACCCCCTGCTAATTATATATACAAACTCCAAGATTGTACTACAGTGAGGGAAAGTGTACTTTTCATGATCCCCACTATAGTGCGAGCTGCATTAAAATGTTGAAAGTCACAACAGAGAATGCTGTAGTGCACTCCCTATTGTGCATTTCAATATTTAATTTTTCGTTCTAGTGATACTAACGAATTGGGTGTTCGGACTAACATAAATCAAACAAAGTCCAATGGCCTATTTGATAGTAAACCCATATATATATATATATATATATATATATATATATATATATATATATACGTATAAAATGCATATATATATATATATATAGATGTATATATATATATATATATACATACATATATATATATATATAAACTGTGTGTGTGTGTGTGTGTACATACATACAATCATATAAAAATATATAAACACAGACGTGTATGTATGTGTGTATATATAGATATATATAGATATATATATATATATATATATATATATATATATATATATATATATATATATATATATATATATATATATATATATATATATATATATATATATATATATATATATAATACATATATATAATATATATATATATATAATATATTATATATATATATATATATATATAATATCTATATATATATATATATATATATATATATATATATGTGTTCACTTTATAATTTCAAAAAACTGAAATCCCGAATTTCAGTTTTTTTAACTTATAAAGTCGAATGTTGAAAATCGCGAAAGTGCATAATCGTGAATCTGAATATCTCGAATTTGCAGTTATATGGCTTTATGGTGCGTTGTGTATGGTGTTGTGACTGGATGGTTTTTCGTGTTGCGTATGGATTTAGGTGTGACTTAAGGTAAGTAAGTGTTTTGTTAGGGTTTTGTGTGGGAGTTTGAGTGTGTGTGAATGTGTTTGTTAGTTGTACGTGTGGGTTAGGGTAGGGAGGTGAATGTATGGGTGTGTAAGTGTTGTATGTGTTGGTGTTTGTATATGTGTGATGTTTGTGTGTGTGCAAGGTGCTGTAAAATGTGTCGGTGTGAGTTTCCTTTCTGTGTGTGTTTATGCAATCTCGGAGTTGATATATGTAAGTAGGGGTGTGTGAGGGTGCAGCCCCCCACATGGAGGGTGCAGGGGGGCTTGCCCCCCTGCCTATATGTAGTGTAGGTTTATTTGTTTTTGTTTTTGTGTTTGTGTGTGTGTGTTTTGTTTGTTGTGGTTTGGGTTGGATGATGTTTGTGTTGTGTGGTGTATGGTGTTTGTCCATGATTTTGTGTTTCGTGATTGTGTAGTTTCGGGATTTAGGCTGTTCGACTTTATGGTTTCGAAAAACTGAAATTCGGGATTTCAGTTTTTTGAAATTATAAACTGAATCCATATATATATATATATATATATATATATATATATATATCTACAAAGAAAATACTTGTAAGATTACATAGAAGGTGGTGTACTTAGACTGGAGCAATAAGGTATATATGAAATGGCTTGCAGAGTTTTACTGTCTACATTGTCTCAGTGCTAATACAGGGATCTGAGGATACTGGATAGAAACACCTGTTGAAAGTCAGCATCATAATAAGAAGAATTTGAAAAAAAGAAACAGTAGAAGAATAACAGACTTTAGGAAACTATAAAGATCTTTAACCGAATTAAGACCTTATGAAACAGTAGAGAGCTCCGGCTTAGAGGAAAATATTAAACATATTATTTTCAATAAGATGCATCTAGTTGTTCCAGCAGTTGTGAGTTTAAGAAGTAATTTTAAAAACTTGTAAACATGTAAGTTACTTTCTTATTTTATGAGTAAATGCCCTACAGAGGAAAAATTAAGAATAAAAATGCTAAACGATAAAGTGCTAATTAAAGTAGAGTGGGGTAACATAGTAATTCTTAATGTTTGTGTCTTTCGGCTTTTCCCGGTTAGGGGTCGCCACAGCGGAACTCAGGTCCGCTAATGATTGGCAGTAGAGTTTTACGTGCTGGCTTGCCGGGCCTAACGCACAACCTTCAACGAAGGAATGCCCGTTCACGCATGTCGCCACACAGAAGACACTCTAACTGAGAATCGAACGGGCAACGTCTAACTGTGAGGCGACAATGCTACCACAGCACCACCACCACATAGTGATTCTTAATACAATATTTGATATCAGAAACCATGAAGTGTGCTTTGACAGTCTTTCATATAAAGATAATTTCTTTTATAAGGCTCAGTGGAGTGTGCTTAATGCTTTACAGCACAATTCAGACATTTTTATGAAGACTTCAGATAAAGGTAACACTGTGCCAATTATGAATTACCTAACAATGCTTGTCTGTGTGTGTTAAACCATTTCATAATGCCCGACAGAAACAATATACAAAAAAGTGTTACCTTAATTCTATTAGTAATTTTATTGACTTGAATAAAAAAGAAGTTACGTGCTCACCATAACATTCCATCTGTGTTGTCCATTTTCATTCTTCCTCAACCTGTGGGTGCGGTTCCGATCCTCGGAACCAACTCGGCCCCTACAATAGCGCATACGAGACAAAAACCTCTCGAGCTCATCCCTTACCCACAGTGCATCTATCTCAATTACCTCAGATTGAGTTTACTGATGGAAGTAGACAAAAAAGGCTTTTTATGGAGACTATATCTGAAACTGCACTATACCAAAAAGGCAACAATCTGTCAATCCTCCGTTCTTCCAGAAACCAAGCGAAGGGGGTCGGTGGGTGGGGAGTTGAGGAAGAATGAAGATGGACAACACAGATGGAACATTATGGTGAGTACATAACTTCTTTATCTGATGTTGTCAACTGTCATTCTATCCTCAACCTGTGGGACAGAGTGCCTAGGTATTCGTATATCCTGGATGGACTTAAGGAAGGATGTTCCTGAGCACCATTGAGCTGAATGATGTTCTGCCACTGGAGACCAGATCTAATCTGTAATGAGTTACAAAGGTATGAGAAGTAGCCCAAGTTGCTGCTGCACAGATATCATCCATGGAAGATGTAGACTGGAATACATCTGAGGTTGTTATGGCCCTTGTTGAATGGGCTTGCAAGGGTTTTGTCAAAGGAATGTGTGACTTAGAATAAACAAATGAGATACAATCATTGAACCGTCTGTCTAACATGACTTTATTCACAGGTTTACTCAATCTGGTATTCGTGAAGGAAACAAATAACTGATCTGACTTCCTGAATTCTTTTGTTCTGTGAAGATAGAATCTCAGTTGCCTGTGAACATCCAGCAAATGTAAATAAATTCACCTTTGTTAGAGAAGTTGGGGAAAAGCACCGGCAGATTAATACATTGGTTAATGTTGGTCTCTGAAACCACCTTAGGAAGAAATGAGGGGCTGGTTTTGAGTGAAACTCTATCTTTGTGAAAAACTAGGCACGGCAGTTTAGAGGATAAGGCTTGAATCTCTGAGAACCTTCTAGCAGACGTTACAGCAACTAAGAAAATAGTTTTCCAAGATAGGAACTTGAGATCACAATCATTGGCTGGTTCAAAGGCTGATCAAGTAATTGCCTGTGACACCAAATTGAGGTCTCAAGGAGGAGTAGGATCTTTGTAAGGTTGTCTTAAAAGAAGAGTACCCCTCAAAAAGGCTTTACAAAGCTTGTGAGAAGCAACAGAGGAGTCTTGAAAACCAACATGAAAGTTGGATATCTCTACTAACTGAACTCTGATCATGGAAGCCGAAGCTCCTTCATTGAAAAGTAAGACTAAAAAAGTGAAGAATATCATAACTTGGACCTGAGAAAGGATCAATGTTATCCTGGAGTGCCCAGTGCACACATCTCTTCCATTTACTGGTGTAAAGCTTTTGTGTAGATGGTTTATGAAATGATAGCTGAATGCATCAGACAGGGGAAGAGAGCATGGGTTGTATTACTACTAATGGAATTGGAGAAATCAAGCTGTTAGCTTGAGATTCAAAATGTCCAGTTGAATCATGCCTGTTGGATGGGACGGGAGATCTGGACTTGGGCCCAAGTATCCAAGGTTATAAAATTAGTTGAGGCCAAAGAAAGGGATACCAAATCTGTCAAGGCCAGTAAGATGCGATGAGGATAACTGTGCTCTTCAACCTGATTGCTTTCTGAAGGAACTTGGGAATCAATGGAACTGGAAGAAAGGCATAAAGAAGACCGGCAGGCCAACTGTGAAGAACAGCATCCCTCGGTACCTCCTCTTGTAGGGGGATTTGGGCAAAATAACTGCTGCACTTGTTGTTTAGTGGAGAGGCAAACAGGTCAGAGCAAAGCTAATTTCATTTTTGGAATATCTTTTCTGAGAATGTCTGATTGAGGGAACACTATTGAGGTAAAAGTGTGCACCTGCTCAACTTGTCTGCTACTACACTGGACTTCCCTGGAATATGCATTGCTATGAGAAAGTGGTGGGATGCGATCACTCACTGTCACACTCTGAAAGCTTCTCAATACAATGGGTAGGACCTGGTTCCTCCTTGCTTGTTGATTTACCAAAATACTGACATGTTGTCCTTTTGAATTGCAATTGTCCCTGAGCCTGAGAGGAAAGTATCTTGAAAGGCCTGCAATGCTAAAAGCACTGCTCTCATCTCTAGGATGTTGATATGCAAATTGGCTTCTATTGGGGACTGAGTGTCTTGGAACGTCCTCCCCAGACAATGCCCCCCCCACCCTAACTAGGAAGCATCTGTGGTCACTGTGGCTTTGAACTGTGGGGGAATGAATGGACGTCCCTGTAAAATGTGATCCGAATGAATCCACCATGTAAGATCTCTTTTGCAGATACTGGTGATTACAATGTGTGTTGATATTGCCTGGTAAAGGATGGACCACTGTGTTGCAAGCAGCCACTGTAAAATTCTCATGTGCAATCTGGCTAAGGGAACAAGCGTTATAGATGCTGCTATGGATCCCAGTGCCTAAAGAACTAATCGTGCTGGCACCTTGTTGCTGTTCATTATCTTCATGACTTGAAAATTAATTGTCTCCAATCTTGATGGGGAAGGGGGTATTGTGGTCTTTGTGTTTAAGGAAGTCCCTATGAAATCTAAAGTTTGTGTTTGTTCTAGATGAGATTTTTTTGTAAATTATGGTTATGCCCAGGTAAGAGCATGTTTGGAGAACTTTTTCTCTTGCCTCAGTCATTGCCTGGTCATAGCGGTGATGAGTCAGTCGTCCAAATATGGAAAAACATGGAATCCTTGCAGTCTCAAGTGAGCTTCTACTACTGTCACGCACTTGGTGATCACCCTGGAGGCTGTGGTGAGGCCAATGGGCAGTACTCTAAAGTGATAATGACTGGCTCCCAGCTGGAAGTGCAAGAACCTTCTGGATCATCTGTTCATCTTTATGTGACAGTACACATTGAGCACATCCAGTCATTCTGTCCCAAAAAAGGGGAGAATGGACTGAACCTTGACAATTTGGAATCTGGTTCACTGAACTGACTTGTTTAGATTGCTGAGATACAAAATTGGTCTCCAGTGTCCTGTCCTTTTAGGCATTAAAATTAATCTTAAGTAAATTACGGATCCTCTCTGGTCTGATGGGAACTCTTGGATGACTCTTTTTTTCTAGCCGCTATTGTATTTGTAGTGCTGCATTTTCCCTTTCACTGGGTGGAATGTCTGGGATTTTTTTGCAAGTGGATGGAGAAAGGGAAAAGAGTATACTATAGCCTCTGGACATTATCTTCTGCACCCATACATCTTGTGTTATCTGTAGCCAGGCTCTCTAGTGCAGGGACCAATGACCCTGACTGCCTCCAAAGGAAGACAATCGAGCCTCCTTTCAGGAGTGCTGAAAGGGTTTACAAAAGAAGGAATCTCTGTACCCTTGGTTTTGCAGGCCATCTCTGCTGTGGGGGTGGCATCTTCTGTAGAATCCCCCCACCCCTGGGGGAACTACCACCATGTGTATACTGAGAATACCCTTGGGACTTCTTGAACCACATTTTTCCACTACTGCATTGATTCCTCAAAAAGGGTCTTTGTAGAGTGGAAAAACACATGCACACAGCAGAAAGGGTTTTCCCATCCCTCTCACATCTTTCAATGTGTCTCTAACTTTAGGGCCAAACAAGGATGTGCCTTCAAAGGGGGGCATTGAGGAACGAAGACATGAAGGGCTCCAGAAAATCACACAACCGCATCCAAGCATGTCTCCTTATGGCAATGCTTGAACCCACTGTTTTGGTCATTCCCTCAGCTGTATGTGAAATGAGCCTAATGAAGAGTTATAAACAAATGGCAGGGTGGCCAACTGAGCGGTAACAGACTCTTGAACCTCTAAAGAAATGGCTCCTGAAAGGGTATTTGAAAGTTCCTTAATCAAATCACTCTGTAGTCTGGTAAAGCGTGCCAGGTAGCTCAAGGACCGCAAGACATAGGTCAATGATGCAGAAACTCACTTCCCATATTTGTCCATCATCCGAGACTCCTTGTTGGGAGGATGGATAGAGGAACTTTCTTCCTCTAGTTAGTTTTTTGCGGCAGCAGGCATGATCATGGCATCCACAGGCAAACCATTCATCTACAATGCCTTATCTTCAGAGGCAGTGATAATTTTATCCAGTCTCCTGGGAATCAGCTCAACAGCATCAGGGGCCATCTTTGCCCACCCAGAGATCAACCCAATGAGCTCATTGGCAGGCAGAGTTACCCAGGAAGTAGATGGCTGAGTACCAAATGCCTGCAGGTAGACGGATACCTCCGACAAAGGATTAATGGGCTTCCAATCACCTCTCTGCTTAAGGATTTCTAGGATGCCTCCAAAGGAGACATCTTCAAGAGGTGACTTTGAGGATCCTTCGTCTTCCTCTAAATCCATATCTCCTGTGACAGATTCCTCTGGGGAATTCAAGTGCTTCTTCTTGCACTTTTTCTTCCTAGGGACTTCCTCAGTGGGGTGGTCTGGGGAGGTATCAGAAGAAGAGGGGCCAGCCTGCTGGGAAGCCTGAGGCACTGGTGCTCACTGTCCCAGTGGAGGAAGTGTTTGAGAATCTGGTCAAAGATGTGACAAGGTATATTGATCCAAGAGGGAAGGAACTGACTGACTGACTGACGTAGACAAGACTCTCTCCATAAAAAGAAATAAATAGTACTAGTGGATGAAGGCCAGTCTATTCAACAATTGTACAGCAAAGTAAAAACAAATATCTGACCACCACAGCGAAATGTATCAAACTAATCAAAAACCTTTAATAAACACACATAAAAACAAATAAAATATTAGTAAGTGCTTTCACTGTATACATCAGCTTCATCATACCATCTAAAAACAACGAAAATCAATCCATTCATAAAATTCTTGAGAAAAACAATCACATTGGACAATTGCAGCACATGATTAATGAAACACTCCCTGCTGAATGATGTATACAAATCCATTGCTAAACTCTACACAAGGAAATGGATATCCAGCAATCAGTTTAATGAACCAAGCCATGTACTTTTCAACACCGGCTTTAAAGAGGTATACCCATTTAACTCTGGGCTCCTATCTGTAAAATCACAAGCCATTTCAGTTTGTTACACTCTGTCCTATTACGAACATCACCACCCCATATTCACATTCACAATCTTTAACACAGTAAATCTGAACTTATGGTCAGAGCCACACTCATTGACATGTTTCACCAAGGTGCTAGTCATCTTCTTACTTACTAACTTACTATTGAACAAGCCATTAGGTATAACCGTAAAGAGCAAATTAATATCCAAAGTTGCAAAAAACAAATCACATCTGTCTGATAGGTCCTTGTATCAGACAAACAGATCATGTAAAAAGTTCTTAGTGTCATTGAGGATGCTGGGGACATCATCCAAAACAGGACGTAGGGTTTTTCAACATATACAGAAAGTGGTTTTGTCATCCAGCCATGGCTGGCTCCATAGGATGCATTGGTGGATCTGAAGTACGGTTGCAAAACCCTTTTTTTCTGAAAATACACAGGAGACTGCTGATTCACTGTCATCTAGATGGCAGCATAGTCCTTGTACCATTCGTAACTATTCGAGTGTCATAAGTGCAGTCACAGGTTCATAGGATGACACTAGGCTATTAGCCCAGAGGCCCTTATAAGTCTGTGAGACAATTAAAAGATTAAAAGAAACTGGCCAATTCTTATGGCGGCTATAGGTATTAGTGAATTGTTGGGCCCTTCACCTAAATTTTCATTCAGGAACAATAAATCTCTGAAACGTGAACTTTGCTATAAATGCACAAAATATAGTCACAAGTGTTCTGATTGTATAGGCACTACCTATATTATGCATCTAGTGTGTAACTGCATGACTGATATTGATTTTCATGTGGACTGTAAGACTAAAATTGTGATTTATTATGCACAATGTATGGTATGTGAATCTTATTATGCAGGTAAAACCAACCGCACTTTGAAGGAAAGGATATTAGAACACATGGGTGACATTAGAAATAAGAAGACGACTAATGCTTTGGGAAAACATGTCATTGAGTGTGGCTTAGTTCATTGAATTGATTGGTTGATATCCATTTCCTTGTTTAGAGTTTATCAATGGATTTGTATACATCATTCAGCAGGGAGTGTTTCATTAATCATGTGCTGCAATTGTGCAATGTGACTGATTTTCTCAAGAATTTTATGGATGGATTGATTTCTGTTGTTTTTAGATGGTCTGATGAAGCTGCTGTATACAGTAAAAGTGCTTACCAATATTTTGTTTTTATGTGTGTTTATTTAAGGTTTTTGATTAGTTTGATACGTTCAGCTGTGGTGGTCAGATATTTGTTTTTACTTCGCTGTACAATTGTTGAATAGACCGGCCTTCATCCACTAGTACTATGTATTTCTTTTTGTGGAGAGAGCCTTTTCTACTTCAGTCAGTCAGCTCCTTCCCTCTCTTGTTTTTACTTCTCAAGGCTCTCTTCTTAGCCTCAAAAGCCAATCCACCCAGGGAGGGAAGGAACCCCAGATCCAAGAGAAAGGACCTCAGTACAGTAGTCCCTCCCTGCCCCGAGGAGAACCCCCCCCCCGAGGCAGATGCTGGAGCTGAGCTGATCCATGCCGAAGCTCTGAGGCGCACAGAAGACTGAAAAAATAATAGTCAACTTCAGCCCCTCGGAACCAACAGGACAGATACGGCTCTGAGAGGTCTCTTCAGCCCCTTGGAGCCAACAGGACAGATATGGCTCTGACAGGTCTTGGGTTCTGAGTGAGAAGGAGAACTCAGAGCAATCACCACGACCGAAGATAAGGATAACTTGGGACCTGATGCAGTCGTATGGGATAGCTCAGAAATGATATCTGTAAAGCTTCCAACGAAGTTAGAGGAGGAAAAAGAAGTGAGGGAGTTGCAGACTGAAGTCCCTGATCCAAAGGGGTAGGGACTGAGATGGTCCCTGTCACAGCTTGTGCCCAGAGGATCTTTCTTACCAACCTCTCCATGTTGTCTTCAGTAAGACTTCTGGACTTGACAGAAGGAGACTTAGGTCTTTCCAAAAAAGGAGAAGGAAGCCTGTCTGGAAAGGGGTCGATAGAAGAAGAATATTTAGTTCTTGGAATTGGAAGAAGTTCCTGAGTTGGTACCAAAAGACTCATATCACGTCCCTTCGGAGATGAAGATAAGGCTGGATCCGAAGTCTGCGGTGCAGTAGTCTGCGGTTCCGATGAATGTGTTCGAACTGAAAGTTTGGGAAATTTTCCCACTGGTTCTGAGGGAGCAGAAGGAACCAAGGTTTTTGCCTTCCTTGGGCTCGTACCTGATGAGGAAGTTGGAGTTGAAGAGCTTCTCTTCTTCACTTTTTCTGAAACTTTAGAGGAAGAAGAAGAAGCAGGACTAGAAATGCCTGATTTTTGTTTTCCTTTAGATGAGGAGGTTATTCCAGATATGGCCTTTCCAAAAGAAGAGGGAAGTAGTCCTTTCAAGATCAATATATTTTTTCTCTTCACAAGTGCCCAAGGACTCAAGAAGTGACAAATTTAACAGTCCTCCTGAAAATGGAGTGGGACCAAACAATCACGTAAAGAGAATGTGTGTCAGAATTAGGGATCTTATGACCACACTTCTCACAGCGTTTGAAGCCCGCCAGGCCTTTTTCCTTATCTGCCATTTTCACTTAAGAAGCACACATGCACAAACACACACACACACACACACACACACACACACACACACACACACACACACACACACACACACACACACACACACACACACACACACACACACACACACAGCACAGTAAAGTATAGTCGGAGAAGAAAAGGAATATCAACAATGATGTTCAAGAGCTACACTGAGTGTAGAGGAAAGAAGAAAGGGGAAAAGTGATATTAATGACAGTATTTAAGAATACTTTTGTATTAGGAAAGGAAACGGATAAGGGATAGTTTTTTAAGAGGAAAAGTAAAGCAATTTAGAATTCAGGAAGAAAACAACTAAAAAGCACTTACCTGCTCGAGAGGATATGGCACCACATCTAACTTGCAAAGTGGCAAATGAGATCTGAGGTAATTGAGATAGGTGCATTGTGGGTTAGGGATGAACTTGAGAGGTTTTTGGTTCCCAAGAGCTATTGAAGTGGCCGAGTCAGTTCCAAGGATCGGACCAACCCCACAAGTTGAGCATAGAATGAAAATTGACAACATCAAATCATAGCTTTAGACTAGGTTATTTTTGTTTCAAATAAAGTTGGGTAAAAATTAATGATTAACAACACTCAAATTCCTTTGTTCTATTCCTTCCTAAAACTGATTAAAGCACTATTTACCCCCCACCCGCGACAAGCCTTTTATTTGTCATCACAAATTCGTCTTTCTTTACATAACTACTTATATCAGTATGTAATCAAACTTCCAAGTTACCTTCAAAGCTCAGTTATGTTGTTTAGAAAACGTAACTCTTTCTGTTAATCATGCTTGTTGTTGTTATTTTACACTGGTGTTCCCCATCAGGCTGTGCTGATCTTTCTTGGAGAGCCTCCACTTTCTAATTTTTATTGGCTCTGGTTGATTTTTGCTGTATAACAGCTATTTTGTTTGGATTATTTTTTCTAGATATGTGGTAAAGCAATGGGGGCTGGGTTTGCACCAGCTTATCTTTAATTTGTTTATAGATATTCCAAGTCTGTTATTGCTCACTATCGCTTTATTTTTCAGAATAATGCTGTTTTATATTTTTGCTATATTATTTTTTCTTAGTATGCAAAGGTGAACCCTTTCAGTTCTCTACTTTTTCCCCATATCTGAAATGTAATACCTAACACTCAGACATTACCTATCACATTCAGCACCACACTGATCATTATTTGGATCTTGGTCCCACATCTGAAACGTAACACCTAACACTTAGACATTACCTATCACATTCAGCAGCACATTGTTCATTATTTGGATCTTGGACTTTATACTGAAAAATCAGGTTATCAATATTACATAGAAAGGAGGCGTCTAGTAATAATTATTTCCTTGCTTCTAGTTCTCACCCTATTACTTTTTGTCTGCTATTCCATACATTGAACTCTGTCGATTTCGGAAGATCCACTCTCAAAAACAGGATTTTCTTTGTGAGTCTTATATTATGTTTGATTTCTAATCAGATAAAAGTTGTCATTCCAACTACTAAAAATGAGTTTATTGGCAAGATTACAAGTCTTGAAAATTGCTTTCAGAATCAGTTATGTATCTAAATATAGACACAGTAATACTGGTATGAGAAGTAAAACAGTTATTTTTCTGACCCAGTATACTTGTATGCTTAGTTTAGTTTCTTACGACAGTTTCCTGCATTATATGGTATTTTTTCCCTTTTTCTCCTTTAATAGTGGAGGAAGCTTGCCTGATTTTCTTGTGCATAATGGCTTTCAGAGAAAAAATAGATGTACTTTCAAATGTTAGCAGAGCCAGTAAAACTCTCCCTTCCAGGTTCCTGCAGTAATTATAAATATGCATTATTGGTTATGGTCAGATTAATAACATCACCTTCAATGATAGAGGTTATTATATGTATAATATTGAAAACGTATATTCTGTCCAGCATTTGTCAGGGTTGGTTTCCATTGCTCAAACTCAAAGGGTCTTTAAACCTTGTCCTCTGGAACACATATGAGATGCTAAGAATACAAAAGAGGAAAATACACTTGCAAAACATGCTTGGATAAATCTTGATGGCAGTACTAGGTTATTTTAACTTCACTGTGTTGAATCAGTCATCCACATTTTTCAAGATGGCATGTCCTTAAAACATAAATCTTTAAATAAAGTGACTTATTTTATGTCCAAGTTTCATATTCTTTGTTACAGGGTTATTCTTTGTTAATCAAGGGCTATATCCGCTGGGATCAGTTTTCTACCCCAGTTAATAAATAAAAATAAAATAATAGCACAGAGTTATTACTTAACTGGAAATCGTATTTGATTTTTATATGTACATTAGATACCACTATTTAATTCTTATAATTTATTTTGTTAGTTCTTCAAGGTGTTTTGCCAAAGTGCTAAGCACATTTTAATAAAGTTCTCACTTTTGGCCATTATAGTTTTTATTTGTATTTTCATTGTGGCTCTTCTGATACTTGGTGATTTTTACAATAAGTTGTTGTTGTGTCTTTCGGCTTTTCCCGGTTAGGGGTCGCCACAGCGGAACTCCGGTCCGCTAATGATTGGTAGTTGATTTTTACGTGCCGAGTTATCAGCTCTGATGCACAACCTTCAACGAAGGTACGCCCATTCACGCATGTCTCCACGCAGAAGACGCTCTAGATGAGAATCGAACAGGACAGCGTCTTACTGTGAGGTGACAACGCTACCGCAGCACCACCACCGTCGGTGATTTTTACAATAAGTGAATGCTTTAAATGTTTTAGTTCTTCTTACTGAATATAATGTATACATTTTTATGTTAATCATTAATTGTCATAGTTAAAAAAGATTGAGACAAAATGTAATAAGGTGAAATTGAATTCCCAAGGTTTTAGTTTCTAAGCTTTCTGATTCTCTTGATATACCATTGATATTTGGCTACATCTGTTAAAGAGGGCGTACAGTCACAGTGGAGTGGAAAATAACAGCTGCTGCTCCAGTTTTAAAAGGTGGCTCTTCTATTTCCCTTGCGAACTGCAGGCCTTTCAGGTTGTTCAGAATCATGTGTAAGGTAATGCAGAGGATACTGGTTGAGCTGATATGGAAGGTTACTGGGAGTCTAGCCCTGCACAAAGCTCACCTGTATGGTTTGGCTAAAGGATATTCACACATTGAGTCTTGCTGTAAGGAGGTTACATGAGCTTCTGATAAAGGCATCCTGGTTGAATCACTGTATATGGACTTGGCCAAAGCATCTGATTCTGATCCTTATACTGGTATAATCAACCTTTTTATACAACTATGCAAATTAACAGTAATATTATTCAGTACAATCAGCACTTGTTCACTAGTAGAACAGAACAAGTTTCTGATACTGTATCTGATGTAGCACATGTAATGCGTGGGGTACTATGAGGATTACTGCAGCAGCACTTTTCTTTTTGGTCATTCTTTTTATGTGTAAAGCAAAATTAAAACAGCCTGGCTTTCTAAGCTTATGACTAGTGAAATGGATAAGTCTGCTGTCCAGAAGTTTGCTAGCCTGGTAATGATTTACTGGCAAATAGCAAATACTCCATTTTACACTTTGGCAAGTATAATCTCAAACATTCCTGTACTATGTGAGAAACTTTAATTTCACCTTGTGACACACTATGGTACAGCTTTACCTTTAAATATAATTTACCATCACCCACACTGCGAACGTATCATGGAATTATTCTCTTAAGCAGCATAGTAGCATTGAGCGAGGAGGAGAATATAGTATTGTATGACCTGGCACATAACCCTTCCATTAGAGTAATGCAACCAGATAAAGGAGGGGGTATTGTGATTATGAGTCAGCCCTTGTATGAAAGTAAAATGGGGGAAATATTATATGACACTAATAGGTATACTGTAACAACTATTCAAGAGATACATTTGTCATATAAAAAGATTGACCTAACCATCAAAGATATGTTAGACCAGGAGGTCATAGAATTTGATACTTTTTCCTTTTTAGAAAACAATTACCCAAAAGTACCCACCATTTTTGGTGTGCCTAAAATCCACAAGTGTGTGCAGGAACCGCCATTGCGACCTATAGTGGCTGCACAAGGTTCGAAGACACATTCAATTGCAAAGTTTTTGGATTGGAAGCTGAAACAGGTTTGGGGGAAAGAGTCGTATCTCATCAAGGACTCCTGGGAATTTTTGCGGAGAGTGACCACAGACCTTTATAAGCCCAATTTAATATTCTTAACAATTGATGTGGTTGACTTGTTTTCAGTAATACCCACTGATGTTGGGCTTGAATGGATAGAGGAAGCCCTATGGGAGTGTGTTGGGACCACACACAATGATGTTACCATGATTATGGGATTGTTGGAATTGGTATTACGCAACAATTACATTTTTTATGGGGGTGAATACTTCAAACAAATTGCTGGGGTGTCCATGGGGGCAAATTGTGCTCCAACCTACGCTGATATCATTATGGCAGTCTGGGAAAAGAAATTTATTCATAACAGTGGTTATGAAAAATACTGGAATCATTATACCAGGTTCCTGGACAATATCTGCATTTTTTGGGTGGGTCCAATGGAGACTATTCAAGAATTCATTACATACATTGGGGGTACTACCACCTTTTTAAATTTCACTCACGAGATTTCAATGGAATCAGTTCATTACCTGGACGTGACCCTAAGAACAGCTGAATCAGGGTTTGCCTCGACAGTGTATAGGAAGCCCACTTATTCCAATAGCTATTTGCATTATTCAAGTTCACACCCAGGGTTTCAAAAAAGAGGTATTGTAAAGGGACAGTTCGTTAGGGCCTCACGCATGACATCTCAGGACCACCTATTTAATATTGAGTGCGACAATTTGACCACCATGTTTAAGGATAGGGGGTACCCGGAAGCCCTAATCTATTCAGTTAGGGAAGAAGTTATGAAGGGCAGAACTACAAGGTTCAAACCAATTTTGGGGCAGGAATGTTTACAAAATGATCAGGGTAAGGACAAAATGGATGGTGACGTACATCAGTTATTGTACATTACAGAATATAGTGCAAATGTGGGGCAGATTAGCCAGATTATTAACAGGGAATTCCAATCCTTTCAGGATATAACAGACCTTGATGGATTTAAAAACATAACCTTAAAAACTGTATATAGAAGAGGTTTTAATTTGAAAAGAATTCTAGAAAATGGGAGTATACAACGTAAACACGAATATCCCCGTAAGGGGACCTTTAAGTGTGGAAGGTGCTCTCAGTGCAAATATATTTCGAACCAGGAATTCATCTATTTGGAAAGTAGAAACAGGAAGATCAGTTCGAAGACATTTTATAACTGTCTTTCCTGCGGGGTTGTCTATTTGGCAGTGTGCCAGTCATGTCAGGCATTCTACGTTGGAAAAACCAAAAGGCAACTCCGTAGAAGAGTGTATGAACACCTCTATGACATACAAAAATATGATAGTAAAAATGCACTTTTTAAGCACCTCAACACATGCCCTGGTGGAAGCTTTACTTTCTTTGTTTTGGATTCTGTCATTCAGGATGCCAGGGGTGGACCATGGGAGGTATTACTATCCCATAGGGAAACATACTGGCAAATACTTTTGGAATCCAATAGATTCCCTGGGCTTAATGATACAATATCAATTGTCCCATATTTAAGGTTAAAATATGATAAAATTTGATATCGAACAATTAATACAATAGGAAGGTTCTACACTATTTAAATAGTATTAGTTGTTTGTATTTTATGGTATCATGATTATTTCACATGATATTTTAAAGACATGTGTTTTAAATAGAAGTTTTAATTTAGCATTTTAAATGTTATCAAGTACAACAGTATATACTGTATTTTTAAACTTGTGTGGTTTATTCCTTTAAAAATTGATTAAATAATTAATTCATTAGTGGTAGGCGGGAGTTTGGGGTATTTAATCCTGTGCAACTATATGTGTTTGTCTGATGAAGTCACAATTTTGATGAAAACGTGTGTGCTATCTGTTGGCGTTAAAAATAAACCATCTTGTTACTTCGGAGCCTTTGAGCTTTTTCTGTGCCTTATTGTGAGCTGTTGGAGTCGATTGCACTGCCGTATCACTAATTCTTGTGGAGCTTGCCTTGTTCATTTTGGTTTGGTTTATTGGTTTGTTCGGTTTCTACTTGTTGGATAATCTCAAACATTCCTGTACTATGTGAGAAACTTTAATTTCACCTTGTGACACACTATGGTACAGCTTTACCTTTAAATATAATTTACCATCACCCACACTGTGAACGTATCATGGAATTATTCTCTTAAGCAGCATAGTAGCAAATCTAAGGTAGCTGTGTTAGCTGTCTTTGCACTATTACTCATACTGATCCTGCAGTGTAATGCGACCCAAGCAAACTGTCCTACATGAAATTATAAATTTATTTTACCAAACAAATCAGAGACAGGATGTTACTGTTATGCTGTACTCAGCCAACATCAGACCAGTCACTAAGTATAACAGGTGTGTACCTGTTTGGGTGTATAGAACAAATGAAGTGTCCACAGAGGCTCCTCACAAAAAGAAAAAAAAAATTACAGGGCATAAACAGCATGTCCTATGCAGACCACCTCAAAGCTCTACCCTGTAATCAGTCTTCTACAGACTGCTGAGAGGCTATCTATGCCTGGCCTGCAAAGCATCCTCTCATCCCATTCTGATGCACCTGTTGTCTATCCATAAGACAAATACCATCATAATTACTCAATCTTGGGACCTAAACCTGGTCTACAACATAAACAGGACACGTTGGAGGGACAGCTTGTGTCTCAGAGACTATCCCTTGTCTGGAACAAGCTTCCCATCAATGAGAAGCAGAGTTCTTCCCTAACCCAATTCAAGCGTAACTTGGACCAATGGATGGGGCATTGGAAATTTACCCCTGGTCAGGCACCTATGTCTCTGTCAAACAGAGGCAGCCTGAAAATGCTTGCCTACCATGCCCAAGCCTGTGTACACCCCTTAAAATACTCCTACAGAATCAAAATTTGCCAGATACATTTGGGAAGTATGACCAGGTTTAAAATGGCTCCATGGGATCATTAACCTGGTGATCACCTATGAACAGTCATATAAGTAGTCTTTGACTCAAATGTCCTGCACTGTGCTCTGTACCAAACAGGTCCTTGACAGGTGACCTATGTTTGGCTTACAATGCTTCTATGCATCCTTTAGTGTGCAAACCTCTTTCGTTCATTTACGCAGCATGCAGGAGAAACACTAAAGGGGAAGTGGTCTTATTCGTAAAAAAGTAGCCCATGCCACCTAAGTTACGAGGCAAGTTTCAATCTTAAAGGCTTCCCTTACTTTGGAATAGGTCCCCATTAAGTTTAAAGAGCACTCTACCCCATCACACATAACTACTTATGTTACACAAAATTCAAATACAGGATGATGTCAACTAAGCTGCTAATTGGCCAGCAGGCCATGTACATCGTAACCTCCTAGAGCAAGAAATCTGTACAAAGCCTAAAATAATGGGAGACAAAGGCCCAAAATAGGGACATATTTTAAATATCACTCTTGTTAACTTAGAAAGTTGCTATATTTGTGTTAGTATGCATTTTCTGAAGGATATAAAGGCTAAAACTGAAATGTACGTCATTATTTAATGACTTCAGTCCTCAATGATTTCCCAGAAAACCACACATTTTATGAGTAACAGACTGAAAATATGACTTAGAAATCTGGATATTCTGCAAAAATCTGGACAGTTAGGAGCTATGGCAGGCCATAAGCTTGTGAACAAAATCTTTAAGGATATAAACTAATTACATTATTCAGTATGTAGGCATATACCTTTAGAAATATATCTGTATTTTGACTAAAAAATGGTTACAGACGAAGAGAAAAATGCAGCATCCTGCTGGCCTTCATGACTGTTCCTTCACTCTGTGTTAAATGTTACAAGCCAGGAGTAATTATAGTCCCAATCCACTTTGGCAACAACTTCCTCCCTACAGCTATCATCCTTCCTATAAAATATGTTTTACATGGATGCATTTGACCCCCCCCACACCAAAATTATAATCCTTGCACTTTTTTGTATTACAACCCTGCTTCCCCCATGCAAAAACCATGTTGGATCTCATAGGTTCATAAGTTCATAGAAGGTTACTAGACTAACTGCCCTATAGCCTTACAAGACTAGCCATATTTATCCCAAGTTGCCCCAGTTGATGGTGGTTAGGTGAGTGAAGTTCACAGAGGTAAGGGTCGTTGGTAGTTAACACCGACTTCCTCTGACGAGGAGGGACATGGATGCTACCCCGGGACTGAATTTGCAGTCACCCATCCATTGCTCTAGGTTGCGTTTGAAGAGGTCAGGGAGGTGCTTTGTTTCATGTAAATTGGAAGCTTGTTCCAGAGAAGTGGCCATAACTGGGAGATGTATTTACGCCTCCAGCATGACATGCTATTGTCAGAGGCTAGATTAAGATCCCTGGAGTGAGTGACCCTCGTGCAGTTTGATTTACGAATGTGTAGCATTTCCATCAGGGCCAGGTCACAGACTGCCCTATAAGCCAGGCACAGATCAAGCCTTAGCAACCTGTAGGAGACAGAATACAGTGAGAGGGCTTTCAGTCTTTCCACATAAGACTCGTTTTGTGTAACCTGTAATTTCTTAGTGAGAAACCACTGTGGTCTCTTCAGCTGTTGGAGGTGTCTCATGAAGTACATGCAAAAGGGAGAACTGTACTCAATTACTGGTCTGATGAGGACCGAGTATAATGGAATTATAACATTCTTAGATCTAGGTCTCACTGGAGACCATCTCTTAGCCATGTACCCAGATCTCAATCACAGTGCAATATTTGACAATGATATGCTAAACAGGACTGTTCTTACTACCAAATCCTGTGGCACTCTGCTGGTTAACTAGTTCTCATCAAATAGGTCTTGTGATCTACCACCCCTCTGCTTGCGGTCAGCCTCACCATTCTGTGTCCCATTTCTACACCCCCTTACAGTTCCTTACAACTTCCAGCATATTATGGTGTCAGAGGACTTGTGAAGTCCAGATATACAGATATAACTCATCTTTATGGCTCCCTTTGCTGACCTCAGTGGGGACTCATTCCTAGAAATTGGTCATCTTGGGACAGATAGGAGTACTGCTGCATGAAGCCACCCTGCCTACACAAGAAACATTAGCATTAAGGAAGTCCAATGAAGCCTGACATGCCGAATCTTTTCTAGAACACAAACGTAACGGTGAGCTCCTTCCAAGGTCTGGCTCTGCGGATGGGAACCACCATAGTCGCTCTAAACATCCTGTGCTGCATTACCATTATGGTTCCAGCAGTGAGACCGTAAAGGTCTGCCTGGTGTGCCAAGCACAACCAACCACTCTTTCAGGACTGTCTTCTGGGGCAGTTCACCCTGAATACATGCCTTCTCTTTTAGTACTGTGTCCTGGGGCAGTTCATCCTGAATATATGCCTTCTCTTTTAGTACTGTGTCCTGGGGCAGTTCACCCTGAATACATGCCTTCTCTTTTAGTACTGTGTCCTGGGGCAGTTCATCCTGAATACATGCCTTCTCTTTTAGTACTGTGTCCTGGGGCAGTTCATCCTGAATATATGCCTTCTCTTTTAGTACTGTGTCCTGGGGCAGTTCACCCTGAATATATGCCTTCTCTTTTAGTACTGTGTCCTGGGGCAGTTCATCCTGAATATATGCCTTCTCTTTTAGTACTGTGTCCTGGGGCAGTTCACCCTGAATAGATGCCTTCTCTTTTAGTACTGTGTCCTGGGGCAGTTCATCCTGAATACATGCCTTCTCTTTTAGTACTGTGTCCTGGGACGTTCATCCTGAATACATGCCTTCTCTTTTAGTACTGTGTCCTGGGGCAGTTCATCCTGAATACATGCCTTCTCTTTTAGTACTGTGTCCTGGGGCAGTTCACCCTGAATAGATGCCTTCTCTTTTAGTACTGTGTCCTGGGGCAGTTCATCCTGAATACATGCCTTCTCTTTTAGTACTGTGTCCTGGGACGTTCATCCTGAATACATGCCTTCTCTTTTAGTACTGTGTCCTGGGGCAGTTCATCCTGAATACATGCCTTCTCTTTTAGTACTGTGTCCTGGGGCAGTTTACCCTGAATAGATGCCTTCTCTTTTAGTACTGTGTCCTGGGGCAGTTCATCCTGAATACATGCCTTCTCTTTTATTTATCTATTTTATTTATTTGACATTTGTTAACCAGATTAGTCTGGCTGGGCAGAGCCCTTTTTCAGCAGAGACCCGAGGAGAAAAGCTCCAGTAATACATTACTTAGACATCAATCAACAAAGACAGTAAATTACAAAAGAAGAAATAATACAATAAAAAACTAACATTCTTAGTGCATAGTTTTTACAAAAGAAAACATATTCTGAAGTGAATACAAAAGGACAAGTAACTGAGAGATTTATTAACAGGGATTAAAGGCGTGTAAAAATATTGTAGAAGACAAATAGAGACCAGATTTTAGCATATCTGAGGAAAGTTGTAGTGAGAGAAGAGAAGAATATCGAAACGGCACAAGGTAACGAGTATATTGTGAGAAGACTACTAAGGTACACGGTTAGAGGTAGCACGGAGTGGGAAAAGTAAGAGGAGTAAGGACTAGAAAGGAGGAGAACAGGCAGGAAGCCATGTGAGGACAGGTACGGTATTATCTGACAGGACAACAGTCAATGTAAAAGAAGTACAGCTTATGCTGGGTCGTGGCAGAGACATGTCCATGACTTGTGGAAGTAGTCTTTAATTGCTATTTTAAAGGTGTTAGGGTCTGTGATACTTGTGACTTCTTGGGGTAGTTTGTGCCATGCATTTGTTATGGAATAGCTACAGAGTAGTTTACCAACAGTTTTGTTGGGCATGTACACTTGCAAAAGGTTCTGTTGAGAGCCGTGCAGAGAGAGATTGGGTGTACAGGACTGGATGAGAGTGGAGAGACAGGGACAGGAAAACGGCTGATGTAGAATGGCATGATTCAAGAGAAGCTGTGTTATTAGGATTTGGTGGTGAAATTCAAGCCATTGCAGGTTTCTTACAGCGATACAATGGTAGGTGCGGTAAGGTAGGCTGGAGGCAAATCGAGCTATTTTGTTATAGGTGAGTTCTAGTTTAGTTAGAATGTCAGACTGGAAGTGCATAAGAACAGGGGCTGCATATAGCACTGTGGGGAGGTGAAAGGCTTGAGCAAGGGAGAGTCTTTAAGCATTTGTAAGGTATTTATTATGTCTATAGAGCAGACCTAGTTTTTGATGGATCTTTTTATGCACTGCTGAGTCTGTAGATCAAATTGGAGATGGTCATCCATAATAACACCAAGTAGTCTGGTATGGGGTTCAGATGAGATAATAGTATTATTCAGGGAGGAGACAGTGAAGGAAGTTTGGTATATGGAGGTGGGGAATAACAACAGGAGTTTGGTTTTCTTAGGGTTCAGTAGTAGTTGGTGGGAAGTAAGCCATCTTTCAACAGAGTGGAGGGATTCTTGGGTTAAGTTATGAAGGTGTGTGATATTGTCGGAGCTGGAGATAATTGTGGAATCATCGGCATATTGAATGATAGTTGAGAGTGGACAAGCATAGTAGAGGTCATTAATAAAGATGTTGAAAAGTAGGGGACCAAGGATGGAGCTTTGGGGCACCCCAGTTTGTGTTGGAAGAAAGGAAGAGTAGTTGAAATGCCATTTCACAGCCTGGAATCTATTAGAGAGGTAGCTGGAGAACCATGATATAGAAGAGTTAGAGAGGTTGAGGGAAGCAAGTTTGGAAAGTAGTAACCTATCTGAGACGGTATCAAATGCCTTTGACAGAGCTAGGAACAGGCAGGAAACTAATTTATTGTTATCACGTGCTTTTGAGACAGTATTAATAAAGGAAGTCAGAGCAGTAGCAGTATTGTGCTTTGTGTGGGGGTAAGGAGATTTTCTTGGAGAATATGATCAAGAAGCTGTTTGTGGATACATTTTTCTAGTATTTTTGACAGGGGAGATAAGATGGAAACAGGTCTGAAATTTGAAGGGTCTGTTGCTGTACTGCCTTTATGCAGTGGAATAACAGAATTTTTTCCAGATATCAGGCGCAGAGCTTTCCTTGATGGATCTATTGATTAGTATAGAGATAGGAAAAGCAATAGAATTAGCAGCTAGTTTTGGGAATTGAGGGGGTAGGTTGTCAACTGATGGAGAGCATGTTTTAAGTTTGGACAAAAGAGTTTTGATGTAGGATGAGGGGACTGGTTTAAGAGAGAAGGTGGGAGAACTGGTAGTGATAGGCGGTGGGGGGTAGGGACTAGTATCGGTTTTGGTGAGGTTGCAAATGGAGTCGATGAAGAAGGAATTTAGAATTGTAGCTGTCTCAGAGGGGGAGCTGTTTGGGCAGGGATTGGGGGGGTGGACACCCAGGATGAACCAACGTATTGACAGATTTACAGTATTTTTGAGGGTTAGAGTGAGGGTTGTTAAGTGGTTTATGGAAAAAAACTTTGTTTGTCAAGGATGACCTCTTTTTGGGTTAAATTGCGGAGCTCTCTGTAGGTATAGAAATCAGAGATGGATTTGGATTTGTTCTCTTTTACTCGTTAGTGTTTTGGTGTCATGTGTGAGCCAGGGAGCATATTGAGTTTTAACCCTTAGTTTTCTGATGGGAGCTAGGGAATTGAATGTCACCAGGAAAATGTTGTTAAAGGCAAGAACAGCATTTTCAAGGGGAAGGTTGTGGAGGAAGGACCAGTTAATTGATGAGAGCAGGCTGTTGAAGGTGTTGGGATTAAACTTTGAAAGTTTATAGCAGCCTTTGAATTGATGGGATTTGTGTATTTGAGGTGAGTGTCTAAGTATGTAGGTGGGATGGTGATCATTAAGTGTGTCAGAAAGAGTGGAGGGGTTATGGTACAGATTGGGAGTGGAGGTGAGGACCCAGTCTAGTGTGGAGCTATAGTTAGTGTGCATGTTTAATTGGGTTGGGTTTGAGATAAGTTTGGACAAGCCAACGAGGTAAATGGATGAGTTAGGTGATTCTGAGTTTAGGGTGTTTGAATCAATGTTTACATCTCCCAATATAATGGTCTTATATGATATGTTTTGGGAGATCCAAGAGAGAAAGTGTTCTAAGGTAGGGATGTTTTTTTCCAGGAGGAATATAGATGGAAGCAATAGCAAATCTTTTGTGTGTGTTTAAAAGATAGTTAGCTATAAGGATTTCAGCAGGATGAAAGTGTGGGAGAGTGATAGAAAGAGGTTGTAGGGTGAGATGGTTAGAATAGAGAATAGGTACACCTCCACCTTTCTTTTTAATACGGTCGTGCCTTAGGATATTATATCCAGGAGGAACTATTTCAATATCAGCAACATGAGGCTTGAGCAAGGTTTTGGAGAGGCAGAGAATATCAGAGGAATGTGTAGCGACCCAAGCATGGAAAGGAGAGATTTTGTTAATGTTACTTTGAATGTTTATAGAAATTATAGTTAGGTTCTTTTTAGTAGTGTGTCCTGGGGCTGTTCATCCTGAACATGTATCTTTCTTTTTCACACTGTGTCCTGAGGCAGTTCATGCTGAACAACTGTCGTCTCTCTTAGCTTTGTGCCCTAGGATAGTTCATTCTGAAATACAGCCTTTTCTTTTAGCACTGTGTCCTGTGGCAGCTCCTCCTGAACAAGTTCCTAATTTTCTTGAAGTCATTCAAGTTGCTTCTCTGCTTTCTCCCTCTTGCCCTATGACCCATCCTCCAAATATACCCATCATCTATATGCTTTCCTCTTTCCATGTATCACCCCAACCTCTCTCTCTTCAGCCATAATTCATTTTTCTCACTGAGGCATGAATTAATTACCTGTTTATTGCTTGTATGATGTACTTCCACTTTTCTCAGTTCCTATAACCCCTCTATGTTATTTCTCAGTACTTCATAAGAGAATTAAGTTTGATCTTTTGCAATCATAGATTTCTGACCTTATAATTACTAATTATTTATTTTAGTTTACATTGCCAAATAGGCCCTGTTCACTTTCAGTGGCCTGCAGAGAATAGCTCTTACAAATAATATAGGGTTCCATATAATTACATTACATACAAATGCACAATGAAGGGAACAGGTTAACATTTCAAATAACATTTCAGTACAAACAACATGCTATCTGCATGTATACACATACATACACAGGGGAAAAACTTAAACAATAATTATGTATGACTTATCCTTGAAGAGTAAATACATGAATACCTATTTATAAAACTGGCCTAGTTAGATGCCAGAGATGACATTGTGAGTAATGATACCGACCTGAAAGCTGAGACCATTACATCAAATAAAAGCTGACAGTTCTGGGTGTAGCAGGGCGGACTGTAGCATGAGTATATATGTCATTCTGCTACCAGCTTTGTCTTTTAGTAGTAAAGTCAGCTGAATTAAGACACAAATCGCTATCACACGAGAGTAGTTAGCCGATGTCCTGTTAACACTTGTAACAGTATGTATTGGTGATATAATTAGTGCTATGCAGACGGAACAGGAAGAAGGAGGTATTTATTGTAGGGCAATCCTGACTTGTTTAGCCTCTGCAAAATGATGGTTTTCTATCAAAATTCTAAGGACCCCCCCACTACAATTCCTAATACTAAGAAAAAAAACTTTGACTTTCATTCCAAAACACTGAATTCTGAAACGTGCTAAAGCATTTTTACAAGGTGATGTCACCTCTTCACATATCTTGATATGGTGGGATGTGCCCACCCCTTCCCAGCACCAGCTAATTATATACACTACTAGCTCCAAAGTCGATGTACCTTGGATAAGTAGGAATGCAACATTACAATACTGAGGTTACTACGTATTCCTACACATTCAGAGTCAGTACTTAAACATTCTAAGGATTGCAACCACGGCCCTGAGAGCTGAAACAGGCACCCAGAATGACAGGTAGAATTAAAAAGTGTGTGTCTTCAAGTTAACATGAGGAGGGAAACGGTGGCTATTGGGATGAGAATGAGTTAGTGGAAAAACTTTTACATCTGGTGGATACAGCTGCCCTAGGGATTACAGTATAGTTCTGTTTCTGTACTGTTACAGCCCACTGGTGTTTGTTAAGGGACAGTAGCTTTTAATGTACATGTTATGAGTCAGCATGCTATGAAATTTAATGTACATTTTACAAACAAGCATATCATACAAACATACCATGAACTGTGATGTGCATGTTATGAATGAGCATGCCAAATATTTTAATGTGCATTGTTAAAAAGAAGCATGCCTTGGATTTTAATCTGCATTTTATGAGTGAACAAGCGATGGATTTTAATGTGTACATTATTAGTGAGCATGCCTTGTCCTTCAGTCTGCATTTCATGAGCGAGAGTGCCATGGATTTTAATGTGCGTTTTATGAGCGAGAGTGCCATGGATTTTAATGTGCATTTTTTGAGTGAGCATGAACTGGATTTTAATGTGGATGTTACAAAAGATCATGCCATGGATTGTAATGTGAATTTTATAAGTGAGCATGCCATGGATTTTTAATTTAGATATTATGAGCGAGCATGCCATGGATTTAAATGTGGATATTAAAAATAAGAATGATATGGATTTTAATCTGCATAGTATGAGACAGCATGCCATGGATTTTAATGCAGATGTTACAGACATACTTGCAAAAGATTTTTATGAGAGAACATGCCTTGTATTTCAGTAAGAATATTACGAGTGAGCATGCCATAGATTTTAATGTACATTTTATGAGTGAGTGTGCCATAGATTTTTAATGTGCATTTTATGAGTGAGTGTGTCATAAATTTTAATGTGCATTTTATGAGTGAGTGTGCCATAGATTTTAATGTGCATTTTATGAGTGAGTGTGCCATGGATTTTAATGTGCATTGTATGAGACAGCATGACAGATTTTAATGTGGATGTTACAAATGAGCATGTCATGGATCTTAAAGTACATACTATGAGCAAGCATGTCTTGAATTTTAATGTGTATTTTACGAGACAGAGTGCCATGGATGTGATGTGCCTTTAATGAGCGAGCATACCAAGGATTTTAATGTGCATGTCATGAAAGAGCATGCCAAGGATTTTAACGTACCTGTTAAGAGGGAATATGCTATGAATTTTAACGTGCCTGTTAAGAGCTAGCTTGTTATGGATTTTAATGTACATATTATGAACGAGCGTGCAAAGGATTTTACTGTGCCTTTTATAAGCAAGAATGGTATGAATTTTAATGTGCATATTATGAACTAGCATGCTAAGGATTTTCACCTTCATGATAAAGGGGAGCATGCTATGGACAATTTCTAACAGTGAATATAATCTAGATGTTCCCTTATCCAAAATCTAAAGGACGTGATGTCTGTTTAACATAAAAACTCCATGAAAGTATTGAACTAAATAGATTAACCATGCTGTTGCAAATTACATGAATTTTAACAATGACAATTTTACTTGAATTTTTATTCTGTAAAACTATTACTGTCATTTATATATTTGCTTGCATTACATGTGCTACAAGCAAAGTTACCCATTCAAGATAGTATAAATACCACCTTGGGTCTTTCATGAAAAGAGGCCGCTATCAAGAATAAATAAAAATAAAAAAATAAATAAATAAAATAGACGTGTTTACTACTTTGCATGTCTACCCAGCCATTCAGACAATGTTTCCCCTGCATATAGCTAAAGGTGCAAATGGGGAGGGGGTGGGTAATGTTTGAGGGAAAAAAATCAATCATCATCAAAAATTGCCAAAGTTTACTACTCACCTGTTTAATTTTATAGTGATTGGTCCCAAATGCTATATTATTTTTGAGATTTTTCTTATGAGACTACATCCATTAATCACAAAATTTAAAATCTATTTCCTGGGAATAACCTGCACATGTTGCCAAGCTAGCTTTATATCACGTAAACTATGTACTTTGGAAACAGATCTACTCTCTACATCCTCTACTTTATTCAATAAGCCAGCACCATCACAACAAATCTATTTTAGTCTCAAAAATTGAGACAGTGGCATATTCTTAAAAAGGTGACAAGGATGACAACTGGTAGCATGTAATCATACCTCTCAACCTGGAGATAGAAATCAGTACAAAGGCCCATGAAAAGTAGGTACAACTGGCCAAATATCTGGATGCTAATTAACATAAAATCTGCATGCATAATAATGTAACTCTGCCCACCCAATGGAATTGTGCAATACCAACATTCAAGCATAAATTGAAAAACAGACAAAATAACACAAAATATAACTAGAAAAATGGTGTTTTATTTATATTAACATTTGAGCCTGTATAAAGCTGTGAACTTGTATAAAACTAAAACATTTTCTTTTATGAAAATAAAATCAAATGAACTGCTACACTCATATAAAATTAAAATTGATTTAAAAAAATAAATGAAATAAGCTATCACAACTACCAAACTGGTATAAAGTTGAAATGAATACAAATTAAATAAACTCTAACTACTTAACTGGTATAAAACTAAAATAGATACAAAACAAGTTTTTACCAGTTAAAGTCCTTTAACAGTAACACAAAATCCAAATGGAAATAGCAGGCAATAGGCATGTAAAACACTTTGCATTCAAGTTTCTGCCCTACCAACACACTTGTGACATATACATTCTGACATCCTGTTAGCTGCACCCTTACACAAATTCATTAAAATAACACATCAGTAAATGTAACATCATGTATTAAAGGTTCATAGATTAGTACTAGGCTAACTGCCCTTCTGGGGCATTTTAAGCCTATGTGAGAATCAAACCCTGTACCTTGTGTTTGTAAGGCAGACACCTTAACCATTATGCCAACCTCCCACCCCTTAAAGAACTGTGTCCTCTATTAATTTTAATAAGAAAATAATGAAGTCTGTCATAATAATCAATGTTATAACAAGCCGCTGTTGTTGTCAATATGCAGGGCATCACATGTCATTCTAAACAATGGATGAAAGAAATCTGATTCTTAATTTGAAACCCATTTCCATGAATAACAATATGCACTATTAGGTTTTGTAAATAAATCTGGTAGCTGCTGATGCTGGGCACTGACTCATACCTCTGTCAATCCCTGATTTTGCCTCATATTACCTCTGTCCATCAGGTCTCTCTTCTTAATCCCAATCCTGTCCTAAAACTGGTGACTTTTGCAGGAAAAGTGGTGAATCATACTATATATATATATATATATATATATATATATATACACACACACACACACACACACACACACACACACATATATATATATATATATATATATATATATACACACACACACACACACATATATATATATATATATATATATATATACACACACACACATATATATATAAATATATATATATATATATATACACACACACACACACACACACACACATATATATATATATATATATATATATATATATATATATATAATGACGATAATGAGTTATAGACTTCCTTAACTTCAGAAAAAATGTATTATTTCATAGGAACTTATTCTATCAATCAATGTTTTAAGTTAATATATTGCTAGTCCCAGTGTCCCTGATTATTTCTAGATTTGTGACACTGTCTTATTCTGTTAAGATTTGATTTGTCCCTCCCTGACATTGCATTTTATTGCACTGACATACTTTTTATTCAGTTTTCATTTCCAGATTTCCAGTTAACTAAATGAAATTCTCTAGTCTTGCCTTGAGGATCCTGCATGCATGCAGTTATGCACTGACAGCAACTGTTAGACTGACGCTTGCCAGTCTACTACAGACTTGTTGTGTCTCACTGCTTCAATTGGCAGACGTTTATCTGCTGCTGCGAATATTAACCTTCTTTGCCATCCACGGCAGGTGGCTCACCCTTCCAGATCCAGCAGAATCCCAATTAACTGGGATGGAACAAAAAACAAAAACAAAAAAGACTCTGGTAAATAAAACCAAAACCTAAGTGTGTGTGCTGTGCACACTTACAAGTGCTACAGAAGCTCCAAACAGCAGTGCTCTAATCTTCTCTTTGATGTCTGTACAGATGACATCTTCTTCTTCTTTGGCTGGCTGCACAACTTGATATACAGGCTCACTGCCATAATGTAACTGTTTTATTTCACTTTAACTTTCCTTTCCCCAGAATGTCGACTGAATGCTCATGCATGCACCTCATAGATCCTTTCTTGCAATGCTGACATCATCATGCACAAGTTGGCGGATCCATGGATAGATACATTGGTGATGCATGATGACATCATCATGCACACCCCTGCACGTTGCGGATCCATGGGATACACTGGTGATGCATGATGACATCATCATGCACATGCCTGCACGTTGGCGGATCCATGGGATACACTGGTGATGCATGATGACATCATCATGCACACCCCTGCACGTTGGCGGATCCATGGGATACATTGGTGATGCATGATGACATCAGCATGCACATAAAAAATGAAAATAAAAAGCAAAACGAAATTCAAGAATTCATGACACCCTATTATTTCGACCCCAAAAATGGTAAATACTGAGGAAATCAGTATGAATGAGAGGTATGCATGTCATTACTGTACCTTCCAGTAGTGTAGCAATATGAACATCGAAAGAGTCAATTGTAAAATACTCAGTTTTCATAGTAAAGAAATTATAAAAAAAGTATTATTAAAATAATATAAAACAATCTTCCCTAGGACCTTGTGCCAACAGTCATCTAGAAACTGTTTCCACATGTTCAGTTTTTTAAAAATCTTTTTTAGCTTCCATGAAAATATATGCACACTCAAAATATCCCATAAACAGGTCAGCATAAAATGGGGCAAAGGAAACCCTCATTGCTGTACCTGAAAGTTGAAAATAACAGTCATTCTGCTAATGGAGTACATTTTTGATTAATACCAATCCCAACAATTGTTATGAGAAATTAATGAACACAACTGTATAAAGTCCAGTTTCTTTCAAACTGACGATAATAGCATCTGACCCCATAGAGGGTGGTAATATTGCTATTATTATGCTTTTACATCAAAAGTGCAAAGGATACCATTTGAAGGTACCTGAATATCTAAAAGTACCTGCACTAACTGTTTAATAACTTTTATTCAATCACTTATTCTGCATCCTTTCAAATAACAAGTTTAAAGAGCCCTTCCTGATACAACCAGTTGTCCTCAGAGATTAGAGAGAAACTTAGGAATCTTGGATAGTGTAAAGCACCATTGTCTTTTTGGTTGCTTAACAATCAGTTCATGTTTAAGGCTGCTCCAGACAGCTCCTGAATCTAACCAGTACTGTAAAGCATCATTCATATGTTTATTACTTTAAGCAGTTTGATCAAAATCTGATCTTAAATAAAACTGTGCTTTATTAAGGTAATATCAAACTTCTCTATCGTAGTCAGATCTATTAAATGCCACAATACTGCTCCTTTTATCTGACACAGCTGAAATTACATCAAACTTTTTTTAATTTAAGCATGACTGCATCTTCTTCTTCTTTCGGCTTTTTCCCAGTTAGGGGTCGCCACAGTGGATCACCTGTCTGCTCATGATTGGCAATGGAGTTTTACAGTATCGAGTTGCCAGTCCAGTGCCCAACCTTCCACAGAAGGCACACATGCACACACACACACACACACACACACACACACACACACACACACACACACACACACACTCATACCTAGGGACAATTTAGATTGTCCAATCCACCTACAGCATGTCTTTGGGATGTGGGAGGAAACCAGAGCACCCAGAGGAACCCACGCGACCACAGGAAGGACATGCAGACTCTGCACAGAAGGCACCCCAGCCAAGGATTGAACCAGGGAACCTCTTGCTGTGAGCGACAATGCTAAATGCTGCACCGCCATGGCCATGGCTGCATATTCGTACTTATTTAGATTTGTGGCAGATAAAGTTTGAAAATATACGTGACTGCTAATACAGAATTCTTAACAACTGCATAGTACAGTGGTTTAAAAGTGTACTTTTGTCCCCTAAAGCAGTAGTCTCCAACCTTTTTTGCACCATGGACCAGTTTAATGTAAGATAATTTTCCAAGGACTGGCCATCACAGGAACACACAATAAACAAGCAATAATGCCTGACAGGTTGTGTGTTAATGTGTATTTAATGCCTGCCCAGGGGTGCTATGAGGCCTGACACAGCAGACGAAGGGACTCTATACCCCTGGAAGGGCATTAATTACACATTAACACACATCCTGGAGGGCATTACTGTGCTTTGGGAATGGGTTCTCTGTAAAACTGTTATGCTGTACTTATTTTGTTTTGTTGTTGTACTTATTTTTTTTTAAGTACTATATATTTTTTTTTAAATATTTTTGATGTAAAATAATTCCTCTGCCTAATGCTTCAAACTTGCTGTAAGTATATCTCAATGGTGTTGGAGGAAGCATTTTGCATCCAAAATATAACAGAAGCATTTTTGCATCCAAAATATAACACAAAAATATCCATGCATTTTCTTTATTTTTTGATCCCTTACTGCTAAAACGTTTGCTTTCTTGCCAGTCATTGGAGATTGAAGTTACTAAATAATGGCACACATTTGAGTTTTAAACTACTATTTTCTTCAGAAAATTCATACTAACACAAACCCTTTTATTTAAGCAAATTTGCAATTTTATAAGAGCAGTAATTAAAATCTGTTCCTACTTTTGAGCCTTTGTTCCCTCTTTCTTTCAGGGTTTATCCAGATTTCATCAGCTGAAAGGTCCAGACGTATGCAAACCTCTTTATTGTCACCCTCACTCACTTTCTCACCCACACCTCTATTTCAGAAAATGTATGCCAACACAAATCTTAATAATCAAGTAAACTTAGCAAAATATGTTCTGATTTTGAGCATTTGTCCCCCATTTATTTTAGGTTTATCAGAATATTTTAGAGCTAAGAGTCAACAGAGCATAACTTTCAACTGTCCGGATTGTTGTAGAACGTCCAGATTTTTGGGTCGAATGTGCAGTCCCATCCTCATACAATGTGTAGTTTTCTGGCAAATGATTGGGGATTGAAGCGATTAAGTAATGACAGACATTTGAGTTTCAGACTTCATATTGTTCAGATAATACATGCTCCTAGACCCCCAGCATGAGTGACTAAGCATGACTACTGAATTCGGGTTAAAGACCCACACCCAGGAAAAGAGACATAAGACACCGGTGTTCATAACCTGGAAATCCTGCTCCTTAGGCGAGGTCACTGGCTATGAATACGCTGCAAATGACCGATGGATGGGGGCAGTTTTTGGCCCATTTTCACGCTTGGCATGCTTACCAGGCCACTTCAGTCTGTTATTATTAGAGCATGTTTTCGTCCCCCCAGAGGCCAAAAGAACAAGGTTCCCAAACTCCGGTGTTCCCCACCCCAGCAGAGTGCCCGTTCACAAAAATTGGACCAGCCTTATATTAAAATGCTGTTTTCTTTTCTCAATTCACAGTTAGTCCTATCACAGCCAAAATTCAGTCTTCTCAGCTTATGTAAATGAACCTCAGCCACTAATCATTCCACTCAGCCAATGAAAAGTCGTAATTCAGCCTATTTGTTAGTGAAACCGCGCTCTCCATTCACATTAGTCCTGAATCTTCACCCTATCACATACCATCAACCTCAGAACAAGCGTTCGGCACAAAGAAGAAAAAAATTAATCCAGCGAGACCAGAACGCAACTCGCTGCCACTCGTAACAATAATGCCAACAGCAAATTATGTTGCAAATTATGTTGCCAACTGCAAATTCCAACACCACGATGTAAAAAAGAAAATTTAATATAACAAGGTTAAGCGCTTTCACTCGCATATAGCGAGCTTCATCAGAACAGTGATACAACTAATGAAAACCATTTAAATAGCCATGTTTGGCGCCAAATTTTCTTAAAGCTGTATGCATATAATATCTAACCTATCCACATATATATTCATTAAAAAATGCTTAAAAATACATATTTATGTTTCAATAACAATACATTGCCAATATCATACACATTTAATAACTTAAAATAAACAATTATTAAAAATAATAAATAAAATTCTCTATTAGTAAATGTTTTAACTATCTAACTCCAATATAGGTTTGACAGAAATAAATTCATTCAATCCTGGTGGTGTCATAGCATCAGTTAATAATTGCCACCAAAATTCTCTATAAGCCAAAAATTTCTTGATGTTGCCACCTCTAGGATTCATTGTAACAATTTCTAATATACCAAATCTAAAACTATGTTCATCACCCTGATTCATTATATGCTTGTAAAGTGCATCTTTTGTGTCCTTAGTCCTGATACTATATAAATGTGAATAAATTCTTTTTTTAAATTTTCTCTCCGTCTTTCCTATGTAAAAGGATGGACATGACATACATTTAGCAAGGTAAACAAGCATACTAGTATTACAATTACCATGTTTGAAAATAATTTTAGTTTTATTAATGTTATTCAAAGTAGTATATATATATATATATATATATATATATATATATATATATATATATAGTAAAAAAAATTACTGCAACATGGTACAAAGGGTATGAGTAGGGAACTTGGACTTACTGTTAAATGCGAAGCATGTCATCAATGCTTTGCGATAAATGAGGAGAAATATACTACTTTGAATAACATTAATAAAACTAAAATTATTTTCAAACATGGTAATTGTAATACTAGTATGCTTGTTTACCTTGCCTAATGTATGTCATGTCCATCCTTTTACATAGGAAAGACGGAGAGAAAATTTTAAAAAAGAATTTATTCACATTTATATAGTATCAGGACTAAGGACACAAAAAATGCACTTTACAAGCATATAATGAATCAGGGTGATGAACATAGTTTTAGATTTGGTATATTAGAAATTGTTACAATGAATCCTAGAGGTGGCAACATCAAGAAATTTTTGGCTTATAGAGAATTTTGGTGGCAATTATTAACTGATGCTATGACACCACCAGGATTGAATGAATTTATTTCTGTCAAACCTATATTGGAGTTAGATAGTTAAAACATTTACTAATAGAGAATTTTATTTATTATTTTTAATAATTGTTTATTTTAAGTTATTAAATGTGTATGATATTGGCAATGTATTGTTATTGAAACATAAATATGTATTTTAAGCATTTTTTAATGAATATATATGTGGATAGGTTAGATATTATATGCATACAGCTTTAAGAAAATTTGGCGCCAAACATGGCTATTTAAATGGTTTTCATTAGTTGTATCACTGTTCTGATGAAGCTCGCTATATGCGAGTGAAAGCGCTTAACCTTGTTATATTAAATTTTCTTTTTTACATCGTGGTGTTGGAATTTGCAGTTGGCAACATAATTTGCTGTTGGCATTATTGTTACGAGTGGCAGCGAGTTGCGTTCTGGTCTCGCTGGATTAATTTTTTTCTATCACATACCATGGAAATGGTTAAGCAGCATTCAGTTGTACAGAACAAACTCTTAGCCTATTGGACAGTACTCAGAAATGACTGGCCACACAGCTTAATCCAGTGGATATGAAAAATGACCCATGACACGTCCTCCTAAAGCCTTAGTACTCATTGGTGCACTTCTACCTAAGGCAGCTTAGCATCTCGAATTCTCCCCAATCAAAATGATTCTAGCTGCCTACCAGACTGAAAAGGGTACCAACAATGGCACACAAACCCTAGTATAAATAAAGGTTTTTGGATTGCTTTTGCATTTTTCTGCCAATGAACTTAATAAACTTGATCTGAAGCCATGACATGGTTCATTGAGTCATTCCTTTAGTTTATGGTTTGCTTGGCAACAAGCTCTGATCTGTCCTTGCTTTTATAATACATGCTAATGGAAACCTTGTTGTTCTAGCAACTTTTCTAAGTTTATATGAACAGTATTTAAAGTCTGTACCTATTATTTGTGGCTCTGTCCAGATTTATTTTTCAAGAAGTTGAGAGGTATGCAAACCTCAATCATTGCTTCTGCTGCCAGGGATCACTCTCACTCTTTCTCTCTCCTCATCAATCTCTCTGTCTCTCTCATATACACACACACACACACACACACACACACACACACACACACCCACACACACACCCACACCCACACACACACACACACACACACACACACACACACACACACACACACACACACACACACACACAGTGTCTTCTACTTTCATGCACACATTCATTCACATAAGATCGCCCACTCTTTCTCTCTTTCAATCACACACACACACACACACACACACACACACACACACACACACACACACACACACAAACACACACACACACACACACACACACACACACATACATACACATTCTCTTCTGCTTTCATACACACAACACACACACACAGACAGAAACATACATACACATACCCATACCCACATGTTTTTGGTTTCCTTGATTTTTGTTTTACACTCGCTAAACAGCAAAAGCTGTACTTAGCAACTGTAAAATGATGGCTCGATTGATCTTAATGTTCAGTCTTCTCATACACGCACAAGTCTGTTCTGCTTTCACACACACACACACACACACACACACACACACACACACACACACACACACACACACACATTCTGCTTTCATTCACACATTCACTCACATGCAGACACATAAACGCACTCATACACACATGTACACATATTTTTCGTTTTCCTCCCTTCCTGAAAATTTCACTTCTTTCTGTGCAACCAGGTACCAAATGATCCACGACCTGGTACCAGTCTGCAGCCTGGTGGCTAGGGACCTGTGCCCTAAAGGCTACAATGTTAAAAGTATCTGAATCAACAGTAGGTAGAGTCTTTAATGATGGTTTCAAATCTAAAGTATGACAGAATTCCTTCAGCTCCCTAACACATGGTATTTAGAGGTAATTGTGAACAAAAGCCAATGCTTTATTTGATCAATTCACATCACAGTAAGAAAAATCATAATCAGATACATTAATTAAAAGATCATACATGTTAGAAATATCTAAGTTTAACTTTCATTAAAGTCAAAAATTCATTTGCAATGTTTTTTGCCCCATTCTTTTTTCTGTTTGCTAAAGAGGTAAGTATGGGAGATGTATCTAAAAATATACGTTTACTGTGTGAACTGGCATCTCCCAAATCAGTGTCAGGCTTTGCACAAGTGGTACATCTGTCAGCAGGACCTGTATCCTATAAGACTCAGAATTTCTTAATATGAACTGTGGCTAACAGTTATATCTTCTATCACCCTTGGGGTCTGTCTAGTCTTCATTCTATTTTTGGCTGAATTTAATAGAATGTTTATTCCTAGATCATGTAAATGCTTGATTTTTTTGTATAGCCATTGAGGTCCCAATGAAATTTCTTAGGTAATACCTCTTGATCCAACTCTTTTAAGGATGATATCTATTCATTATTTTCATGATGAAGTCATCTTGATTAGAATAACTGTGCACAGTGCGAAGTTTAGACTGTAAGGAGAGGCTCACTGTATCAATTACTCATAATAATCAGTAATACAGTCTACACATTGTAACAAGGCAGTGGTCTGTACTTTGTGAGACTTCTGAAAAACAAAAACATTACTCTCTAAACTTATCCCCTGGTTCAAGCTGGACCTCAGTTCATCGGCACCACTTATAGGCTTTTAGGTACTTTAGATACCAGACAGATGACCTCAGTTTTTTTGAATCTTGAAATAATCCTAAGACTATTCAATGAAGGATTGATTCCCACCACCAATTCTGAAAGGAGAAGGTCCCTGACTTACTTCACTTTCATTATGTGTGAAGAAGCATAAATGAAGTATAATTTTTGTCATGCACAAGTTGACAGACAAAGGAGTTAACATCTGCCATAGTATCTATCTTCGCTATAAAGCTACTATACCTAGTTATTTAATTCAATAACCCAAGCTACACACAATTTGCAGTTCCAACGTTGTGCACAAATGTCAGATGCACCTTATAAACAGTCAGAAGACTACACAGTAGTCTAAAAAAATAATAAGCCAGGGCAAGGAAAGTTCAAATTATTTAGTAGTGAATCCTCATCAAAACAAATACCAGTTTTGCATGTAAGCTTAGTGAGCATATCAAAAACAAACATAAAATGTGAATGCAAGCGTGATGAAATGTTGTTTTCGCTACACAAAATTTGACTAAGTGCACATTGGTCCATATGCAGTTTTCTGATTTAATCATATGTATCACTGCATGTGCAGTTGTAGCTGACTACCAAGCTAGACATACATGTAATTACAGATAGCCACCATATGTACAGTGCCATTAGACATACCCTTTAATTACAGATAGCCACCACATGTACAGTGCCATTAGACATACCCCTACATTACAGATAGCCACCATATGTACAGTGCCATTAGACATACTCTAATTACAGATAGCCACCATATGTACAGTATCATTAGATATACCCTTTAATTACAGATAGCCACCATGTGTACAGTGCCATTAGACATACCCTTTAATTACAGATAGCCACCATATGTACAGTGCCATTAGACATACCCTTTAATTACAGATAGCCACCATGTGTACAATGCCATTAGACATACCCTTTAATTACAGATAGCCACTATATGTACAGTGCCATTAGACATACCCTTTAATTACAGATAATCACCATATGTACAGTGCCATTAGACATACCCTTTAATTACAGATAGCCACCATGTGTACAGTGCCATTATAAATACCCTATAATTACAGATAGCCACCATGTGTACAGTGCCATTAGAGATACCCTTTAATTACAGATAGCCACCGTGTGTACAGTGCCATTAGACATATCCTTTAATTACAGATAGCCACCATATGTACAGTGCCATTAGATATACCCTTTAGTTACAGATAGCCACCATGTGTACAATGTCATTAGACATACTCTTTAATTACAGATAGCCACCATATGCTCAGTGCTATTAGACATACCCTTTTATTACAGATAGCTGCCATGTGTACAACACCATTAGACATACCCGTCAATTGCAGATAGCCATCATGTGTACAGTGTCATTAGACATACCCTTTAATTAAAGATAGCTACCATATGTACAGTGCCATTAGACATACCTTTTAATTACAGATAGCCACCATGTGTACAGTGCCACTAGACATACTCTTTAATTCCAGATAGCCATCACCTGTACAGTGTCATTAGACATATCCTTTAATTACAGATAGCCACCATGTGTACAGTGTCATTAGACATACACTTTAATTACAGATAGCCACCATATGTACAGTGCCATTAGACATACCCTTTAATTACAGATAGCCACCATGTGTACAATGCCATTAGACATACCCGTTAATTGCAGATAGCCATCATGTGTACAGTGTTATTAGACATACCCTTTAATTACAGATAGCCATCATGTGTACAGTGTCATTAGGCATACCCTTTAATTACAGATAGCCACTATATGTACAGTGCCATTAGACATACCCTTTAATTACAGACAGCCACCATGTGTACAATGCCATTAGACATACCCGTTAATTGCAGATAGCCATCATGTGTACAGTGTCATTAGACATACCCTTTAATTACAGATAGCCACCATGAGTACAGTGCCATTAGACATACATTTTAATTACAGATAGCCATCATGTGTACAGTGTCATTAGACATACCCTTTAATTACAGATAGCCACCATATGTACAGTGCCATTAAACATACCCTTTAATTACAGATAGCCACCATGAGTACAGTGCCATTAGACATACATTTTAATTACAGATAGCCATCATGTGTACAGTGTCATTAGACATACCCTTTAATTACAGATAGCCACCATAGGTACAGTGCCATTAGACATACCTTTTAATTACAGATAGCCACCATGTGTGCAGTGCCATTAGACATACCCTTTAGTTACAGATAGCCATCATCTGTACAGTGTCATTCGACATACCCTTTAATTACAGATAGCCAACATATGTACAGTGCCATTAAACATACCCTTTAATTACAGATAGCCACCATGTGTACAGTGCCATTAGACATACCTTTTAATTACAGATAGCCATCATGTGTACAGTGTCATTAGACATACCCTTTAATTTCAGATAGCCACCATAGGTACAGTGCCATTAGACATACCTTTTAATTACAGATAGCCAACATATGTACAATGCCCTTAAACATACCCTTTAATTACATATAGCCACCATGTGTACAGTGCCATTAGACATACCTTTTAATTACAGATAGCCATCATGTGTACAGTGTCATTAGACATACCCTTTAATTACAGATAGCCACCATAGGTACAGTGCCATTAGACATACCTTTTAATTACAGATAGCCACCATGTGTACAGTGCCATTAGACATACCCTTTAGTTACAGATAGCCATCATATGTACAGTGTCATTCGACATACCCTTTAATTACAGATAGCCAACATATGTACAGTGCCATTAAAAATACCCTTTAATTACAGATAGCCACCATGTGTACAGTGCCATTAGACATACCTTTTAATTACAGATAGCCATCATGTGTACAGTGTCATTAGACATACCCTTTAATTACAGATAGCCACCATATGTACAGTGCCATTAGACATACAGTACAGTTTTGTACCTACCATAAATGTAGATGTCCGATAGATATGCAACTGCAGTCATAACATATGGGTTGTCCTGCCTCAGGCAGCCCTCGTTCGGCCGGATTCCAAAGTCTGGGTCCGACGTCGGCTGATGTCGCATTTCTCTCCGACGTCAGAGCGGCTGGAGTATATAAGCATCAGCCGACGCCATCTTCTTCAGTGTTTCTTGCCCCAGATGCCAGGTGCCCTCCAAGGAAGGCTGTAATCAAATTGGAAGACAAAAATAGGTTTCCAGACAACAAATAAGCAATAAACAGATACACCATAACAGATATCCCCAGCTAAGGATAACAGGGAGAGGAGTGGACCCAAGGCATAGAGGGGAAGGAGGGAGGGAAAACCCGACTGCAGTTGCATATCTATCGGACATCTACATTTATGGTAGGTACAAAACTGTACTATGTCCTTCAAGAATGCAACTGCAGTCATAACATATGGGTTGAATACCAAAGCTTAGCTGGGGGAGGTGGTATGCTCTAAGAAAGGGATGGTGTAGCTATCAATCCCTGCAGGACTGCCGAAGCAAAGCCTGCTCTGGATCTGGAATATAAAGGGAGGTTGTAGTGTTTGGAAAATGTATGCACGGAGCTCCATGTAGCAGCTTCTAGAATGTCTTTTGTAGGTACCCCTTCTTAAGAAAGCTGTAGAGGTAGCTGTAGATCTGGTGGAGTGTGGTCTGACATTGGCTGGCACACTCTTTCCATGGAAGGAATAACAGAATCTGATGCAATGTCCAATCCATTTTGAAATTGTCTGTTTAGAAATTGCTTTTCCTTGTACTCCAGGGGCGTAAGCTACAAAAAGCTGATCAGACTTCCTACTGGTCTTGGTTCTGTCTAGGTAGTAGCGAAGTTGTCTGTGTATGTCCAAGGTATGTAACAGTCTTTCCCCTTTGTTCTCAGGATTGGGAAAGAAAGTAGGCAGGTGAATTGCTTGATTTAAAGAAACCCTAGATACCACTTTTGGCAGAAAGGTAGGGTTGGTTCGTAAGGAGACCCTGTCTCTGTGAAAAGTTATGAACGGTGGTATTGCCATTAAGGCCTGTAATTCTGAAACCCTTCTTGCTGAGGTAATGGCCAACAGGAAAGCTGTCTTCCAGGAAAGAAATTGTAAATCCACAGAAGCTGCTGGCTCGAAGGGAGGTAGAGTCAATTTTTCTAGGACAAAATTGAGGTCCCAAGCTGGTACTGGTGCCTTTCTTGGGGGCTTTATATTCTTGATTCCTCTAAGAAATTGCCTTAACAAAGGATGTGAAAACACAGGTGGGTCAGTGTTGTATCTAGCTGAGATAGCTGAAGCATGAATTTTTATGGAAGAGTATGAGAGTCCTTTATGTAGCATATCTGCCAAGTATTCCAGGATGAGAGGAATGCTCAAAAGTGATGCATCATGACCCTTGTTGGTATTCCAAATGCTGAATCTCTTCCATTTGGCTGAGTAAGCCTTTCTGGTGGATGGTCTGCGGGCTTCTGTTAGTATCCACTGAACTTCCTTGGAGAGAGGTAAATCAAGGTTAGTTATGGGATTTCCCAAGCTGTTAGCTGTAGCGTCTGGATGTTGGGATGAACTGTCCTGAAGTTGTGTTGAGTCAAAAGTTGGGGCCATTGTGGAAGGGCCCACGTTTTGTTGTGACATATGCTCCGTAGTAGTGGGTACCAGTGTTGTCTTGGCCAGTCTGGAGCTATTAGGATCCCCTTCGGCTTGTCTGCTTTGATCTTTAATAACACTGTGGTCATCAGTGGCAGAGGTGGAAATGCATAAATTATCAGGGAGCTCCAGTTGAATGAGAGGGCATCTATTTTCCATGCTTGTGGATGATATGTCCTTGAGCAGAACTTTTGTAAGTGGTGATTGAGGTGGGAGGCAAATAGGTGTACGTCCGGCCTGCCCCATGTCGAGGTGAGTCGTAAGAAGATGTCTGGATGTAGCCTCCATTCGTGGGGGTCTAGGAAATTCCTGCTTAGACTGTCCACCAGAACATTGTCTTTGCCTGGAACAAACTGGGATTGTAACTGTATGTTTAGACCCAGTGATTTTTCCCAAAGATTCATTGTCAGTCTGCAAAGGGGGTAAGAATGAGTGCCCCCCTGCTTGTTTATGTACCACATCACTGTGGTGTTGTCTGTCCGTATTAATAGATGGCCTTGTTGAAGTTGTTGCCCAAAGGCCTCGATGGCATGCATTACTGCTAGCATTTCTTTTTGATTGATATGCAGATTTGTTTCCTTTGGAGACCATTGTCCTTGAATACATCTGCCCTCCATGTGCGCCCCCCATCCAAGGTCTGAGGCGTCTGTGGTCATGGTCTGTGTTATCTGAGGTTTTTTGAACGACATACCTATGTTTGACTGGCTTGCTGTGGCCCACCATAGAAATTCCTTTTGAAGACATGGAATGAGTGGGATAGTTGCTTCTAGGTTGTTGCTGTGTTGAGACCATAAGCTTTTTAAGTACCATTGAAGCTTTCTCATGTGTAGTCTTGCTAGTGGAACCAGGAGAATGCAGGATGCCATGTAACCCAGGGCCTGTAGGAAACTCCTTGCAGTCATCTGGGTGAGCTTTGCTAAACTTTTGAAGTAATGGGTTAACTTCTTTTGCTTGTCTTCTGTCAGGTAAGCCATTTGAGAGACTGTGTCCAGTTTGGCTCCTAAGAAGGTTATTTGCTGGAATGGCTGAAGTCTTGACTTTTGAAAGTTGACTGTGTATCCCAGAGCCTGTAGCAAGTGTATGACATAATTCAAGTTTTTTGTCAAGGTTAGTTTGTTGTCCGCTTGTATGAGGCAATCGTCCAGGTACGGGTAGATTTGAATCCCCTGGAGCCTGCAATGAGCAATTACTGATGCCAGGCATTTCGTGAATACTCTGGGCGCAGTAGATAAGCCAAATGGCAATGCTGAGAATTGATAATGCTCTGGCCCTGCAAGAAATCTGAGGTATCTTCTGCAGCTGTGTCTGATAGGGACATGCAGGTATGCCTCCTTGAGGTCCAGAGTAATCAGCCAAGACCCCTTGCCCAGCATGGGAAGGAGTTGCTGTAGAGTCAGCATTTTGAACTTTGGTACTATGAGAAAAGTGTTTAAAGCGGACAAGTCCAGTACTGGTCTCCACTGAGTTTCTTTTCTTGGAACAAGGAACAGTCTTGAGTAAAACCCCTGACCTTGTTCTTGTTGTGGAACTTTTTCTATTGCTTTGATCTGTGCAAGCAGAGAAATTTGCTTGATAGCTTCTGCCCTCTGATTTTGTGGAAGGTTTGGCATGCCTTGTTTTCTTGGCAAGGTATGAAAATGGAACCTGTAACCGTGGTCTATAATGTCCAAAATCCATTTGTCTTTTGTCAGTTTGTGCCAATTTTTTTGAAAACAGAGATAACTTTCCGCCCAAAGGAGCTTCTGTTTGCTCCTTGGTTAGCGGAACTAGAGGAAAGTCATTGAGATTGTCCCTGCGGGGCAGGAGAAACCCCTGTGTCACTTCTTTGGTTTGTTGGTTGCCATTGTCGTCCCCTGTAGGATCCTCTGTATTGTCCTCTTCCTCGGCCACGCCTGTTTTTGCCCCTTTGAAATCTTTCAGGATTAGGAAAGGACCAGTTTTTAGAAGGCCAGTTCCTGCTGAATCTGGGCGGCTGAACCTGGAGGAAATCTTTTACTGTCTGAACTGACTTGGCTTTTTCCTCAATGGACTTTAACACATCTTTAGCATTAGCACCAAAAAGCTTGTTCTTTTCCATGGGTGCGTCAAGAAGTTTTGCCTTAACATGATCTGGTAAAGGTTGTTCTTTTAACCATGCATGTCTACAAATGACCGCCCCTGTCATAACTGCCCTACATGAAGCCTCCAATGCATCATATCCACACTGTAGAAAGTGATTGCTAACCTGTTGAGCATTATGCACAGCCTCCTGCAAAGACTTCCTATCTAAGGGTTCAGGTAAGGCCAATGTTTTCTGTAAATCATCTAACAGGAAATCCTGATATTGAAACATGTGAAAGAGATAATTGAGAGCTCTCATAGATAAAGTAGTGGAGGTGTAAACCTTCTTCCCCCATCTCTCTAAGGACCTTGCTTCCCTGTTGGAAGGCAAAGGGTTTTTGGAGGTGGTAGCTGAAACCCCTTTAGGCCCCTGGGAAATTGTTTCTAAATCAACAGCATGGGCCTTAAAGAAATGAGAATGGGTTTCTGGGACCCTATAGTATCTGTCAGGCTTGACAGGAGCAGGAGGAAGAGTATCAGGGGTAACACTGGAGTCAGAGTACAAATCATCCAAAACATCAAGCACAGGAGGTATAGCTAAGGGTCTGTGTTGGAGCTTTTTAAGGAAGGTTCGAAGGCGCTTTCTGGAATCTGAATATTCCTGGCCTTGCCACTTAAAATGCTCCCTCATGGAATGCAGAACTTCCCCAAAAGAAATATCCTCAGGAGGGGAGGCTGAGGGAATGGAGTCCTCTGCATCTGAATCCTCATAGGTCTGGAAGGGCTCTTCCTGGCTTTCGGAGTGAACAGAGTCCTCAGAATCTTCATCTGAAGGAAGAGGGTCAGAGGGTTCAACCCTGGGCCTCTTATCAGGAAGAGGCTGGGATCCTCTCTCAGGATGGGCCTGGGAACATCTGATCAGGGAAATTAAATCTGCGGCCATAGACATGATTTGAGTTTCAGGAGTAGGCTGAGGTAAGATTTTAGCAGTAAGATGCTTGGACTTGCTGGCTGCCTCACCACGTGTGTAGGCCTTGATAGACATGGACATGGGAGGCCTAGCCGCTCCACGTGCAGGAGTGACCTTATCAACAGCAATGGTCTCGGGCATTTCCTCGGTTTCGGTATCCGGAGGAAAATCAATAACTGGCGTCGGAGTGGCCTCCGGTATCGGAGGTATCGGTAATGCGGTGTCTTCGGTTCGGAGCGGTGGAATAACCGCCTCAGAGGGAACCGGAGCAGTCGCGATTAGTTTTGGCATGGTGTCGGTGGAAGACGCGGGCCGAGGATGTCGGTCCCGGTCTTTTCGTTTCTTAGGAGTCTATGTTGTCGGTGGTTTTTATGGTAAGTGTACACAACTGTATTTTCCTCATAAAATTTTTTGGTTTTCTGGCAAACCACTGAGGATTGAAGTCACTAAATAATGACATGCATTTAAGTTTCAGACTTCATATCCATCAGAAAATGCAGGCTATCACAAATATTGTTACTGTAGCAATTTTCTAAGTTTAGACGAGCAAACAATGTTTAAAATTTGTCCCTATATCTGGTCCTCTGCTCCCACAACTATTTTAGGCTTTGTGCAGATTTCTTACGCTATGAGGATGAGAGGTACAAGAGATACTTAGTGATTTGTTAGGTAGGCTAAGATGAGGCGAGAGATAGTTGTCAATAGTTTGCGGAACACTGCGGTTGCATTTTATTATTATTAGGTAAATTAGAAAAGTAGTATTAAGGAAATTGTAATATAGAAAGGTTCTATTTTATTTAGGTAGGTAGATGATGTGTATTATTGCTAGTTTTTAGGATGCTGTTAAAGTGTATTAAGGTGTTGTGGAAGTGTATGGTTAATAATAGTGAAGTAGGCTAGTGGGACGGGTTATATACTACAGATGATAGGGGTGGAATAGAATTCTGGAAAAGGAAGTGATGGAAGGGAGGAGTAGGGTAGAGTGTGTGGACATTTGGTAGCACTGGTTTTGGAGTTTGTAAACCGTTTAAATGTAATTGATGTGGGAGTGAGTGGGAACTGGGGGTAAGGTAAGGAAGCAGTGTGGGTTAGCTCTGTAGGGGTTAGTACAGCAAGACAAAAATAAACCATCTATAAAGCAAATTAATAATTTAAGAATAGCTGCTAACTACCTCAGGTAAGCACTTCAAATATGAAGAAATTGTGATGGGACAAATCACTTTATATTGTGGCACTGTACATATGGTGGCTATCTGTAATTAAAGGGTATGTCTAATGGCACTGTACACATGATGGCTATCTGCAATTAACTTGTATGTCTAATGGCATTGTACATATGGTGGCTATCTGTAATTAAAGGGTGTGTCTAATTGCACTGTACATATGGTGGCTATCTGTAATTAAAGGGTATGTTTAATGGCACTGTACACATGGTGGCTAACTGTAATTAAAGGGTATGTCTAATGGCACTGTACACATGGTGGCTATCTGTAAATGAAGGGTATGTCTAATGGCACTGTACACATGGTGGCTATCTGTAATTAAAGGGTATGTCTAATGGCACTGTACATATGGTGGCTATCTGTAATTACATGTATGTCTAGCTTGGTAGTCAGCTGCAACTGCACATGCAGTGATACATGTGATTAAATCAGAAAACTGCATATGCACCAATGTACACTTAGTCAAATTTTGTGTAGCGAAAGCAACATTTCAACACGCTTGCATTCACATTTTATGTTTGTTTTTGATATGTTGACTAAGCTTACATGCAAAACTGGTATTTGTTTTGATGAGGATTCACTACTAAATGATTTGAACTTTCCTTGCCCTGGCTTATTATTTTTTTAGACTACTGTGTAGTCTTCTGACTGTTTATAAGGTGCATCTGACATTTGTGCACAACGTTGGAACTGCAAATTGTGTGTAGCTTGGGTTACTGAATTAAATAACTAGGTATAGTAGCTTTATAGCGAAGATAGATACTATGGCAGATGTTAACTCCTTTGTCTGTCAACTTGTGCATGACAAAAATTATACTTCATTTATGCTTCTTCACACATAATGAAAGTGAAGTAAGTCAGGGACCTTCTCCTTTCAGAATTGGTGGTGGGAATCAATCCTTCATTGAATAGTCTTAGGATTATTTCAAGATTCAAAAAAACTGAGGTCATCTGTCTGGTATCTAAAGTACCTAAAAGCCTATAAGTGGTGCCGATGAACTGAGGTCCAGCTTGAACCAGGGGATAAGTTTAGAGAGTAATGTTTTTGTTTTTCAGAAGTCTCACAAAGTACAGACCACTGCCTTGTTACAATGTGTAGACTGTATTACTGATTATTATGAGTAATTGATACAGTGATCATCTCCTTACAGTCTAAACTTCGCACTGTGCACAGTTATTCTAATCAAGATGACTTCATCATGAAAATAATGAATAGATATCCTCCTTAAAAGAGTTGGATCAAGAGGTATTACCTAAGAAATTTCATTGGGACCTCAATGGCTATACAAAAAAATCAAGCATTTACATGGTCTAGGAATAAACATTCTATTAAATTCAGCCAAAAAAAGAATGACGACTAGACAGACCCCAAGGGTGATAGAAGATATAACTGTTTGCCACAGTTCATATTAAGAAATTCTGAGTCTTATAGGATACAGGTCCTGCTGACAAATGTACCAATTGTGCAAAACCTGACACTGATTTGGGAGATGCCAGTTTACACAGTAAACATATATTTTTAGCTACATCTCCCATACTTAGCTCTTTAGCAAACAGAAAAAAAGATGGGGCAAAAACATTGCAAATGAATTTTTGACTTTAATGAAAGTTAAACTTAGATATTTCTAACATGTATGATCTTTTAATTAATGTATCTGATTATGATTTTTCTTACTGTGATGTGAATTTATCAAATAAAGCATTGCCTTTTGTTCACAATTACCTCTAAATACCATGTGTTAGGGAGCTGAAGGAATTCTGTCATACTTTAGATTTGAAACCATCATTAAAGACTCTACCTACTGTTGATTCAGATACTTTTAACATTGTAGCCTTTAGGGCAGAGGTCCCTAGCCACCAGGCTGCAGACTGGTACCAGTTTGTGGATCATTTGGTACCTGGTTGCCCAGAAAGAAGTGAAACTTTCAGGAAGGGAGCAAAACGAAAAATGTGTGTGAGTGCATTTATGTGTCTGTCTGCATGTGAGTAAATGTGTGTGTGTGTGTGTGTGTGTGTGTGTGTGTGTGTGTGTGTGTGTGTGTGTGTGTGTGTGTGTGTGTGAAAGCAGAACAGACTTGTGTGTGTATGAGAAGAGTGAACATTAAGATCAATCGAGCCATCATTTTACAGTTGCTAAGCAGAGCGTCTGCTGTTTAGCGAGTGTAAAACAAAAATCAAGGAAACCAAAAATATGTGGGTATGTGTAGGTATGTTTCTGTCTGTGTGTGTGTGTTATTGTGTGTATGAAAGCAGAAGAGAATGTGTATGTATGTGTATGTATGTATGTGTGTGTGTGTGTGTGTGTGTGTGTGTGTGTGTATATACATACATGTATACATGTAAGTAGGGGCACGATTGCAGCTGTGTGTGTGTGTGTGTGTGTGTGTGTGTGTGTGTGTGTGTGTGTGTGTGTGTGTCTGACTGGGTTTGTGTGTGAGAGTGTGTATGAATGT